>NC_056731.1:1940452255-1940551829 GCF_019279795.1 Protopterus annectens
TTCAGCAACTTGGCTACTTTACATAATTTTCAAATAGCCTTAACAGCTCCATATGCAGGAAATACACCTGCTCCAGTTTTACCCTATTACCAACATCCATAGACTTTACAGTCTGAGTCCAAGTCCTGATGTTTGTGTGATGTACCTAAAACTTGCACATTATTATGAAAATCAGCGTCGCTTAACTCTGTTTCCAAAACTTATCAGGAAAGGTAATTCTTTCAATCTTGCTGTTCCAGAACTGCATACAGAAAATGCTATACATATCTTTAATTTGACTCTACGAGTCTTTTCTCCTTTTCATTTTATAGCCTATCAATCATGATGCTATTTTCTGAAGACTAACTGAAATCAGCACTAGAGGAATACCTTTATAACTGGTCTTGAAGCATAATTACCATTTACTGTACTAACTTGTGTCTGTAAATTTTCAGCTAGACTTGTTAATTCTATTTACCTTATTTTCTATGTGCAGTAACATCTGCCTTCTAAATTTGTTTTAAATATCCTGCATATTTATCCACTGTAATAGTTTGCTGAAGCCTGTGCTTTCTGTATTTCAGATTTATAGCTGTACATACTCTGTCAGTGTCCTTTTAACTTCCTGACTAATGTACATTATGTAAACTGCACTGTAATCTGTAAATTAAGAAACTAACCCTACCCTGTTATGCCTGGAGTACACTGAATAAGTTTTAGTATGCATTCTTAAAAAAAAATTAATAAGCCTATTACAAACAATTTTGTCAATTTACTCCTAAAACTATTCAATGTGATGTGTGATATAATTCCATGTTGTAACACAATTATGAATACTACATTCTGAAATCTGACTGAAATATACTACACTGAACTGAGTATGAATGTCATATTCTGGAACTTGACCGAAATTTATATAATGCTGTTAGAAATGTATAACAGAGTATTGATGCTATATTCGGAAATGTACTGTACTGAACACACAACTGAGTATGAATGTCACATTCTGAATCTTGACTGCAATTTACATTAGAGTGATGCATACTTACAATGAACATCTAAAACAACTGTGCATGTTCTGGAAACTAAACTAATATTAAAAAAATACTTTTTGCACGTGTTACCTTAACACAGGTAAAAACATAACTGTAAGTCTGGTAAATGTTATATTCTGGAAACTAAACTATTAGTGCCTTTTTTTCTGTCAGTATTGTCTGAACATATATAAAAACAAACTGAAAACTAGTACTGTTATACAATTGCCTGAAAACGTGAGAACATTTACATACCTGCTTTAACTCTAATTTACATAGGTTCTTCGGTGTGTACTAGGCTGAAGGCCCTGGGGCCTTTACAAGCCTAGCCATAGGATTACCCTGGCATCGTGCCACCCAACCTTATTTCCCAGTGCTCCCGTCAAGTAGAGCCACTGGAGTTATCCATGGGATGAATTTTCTATTTCCTGTGCACTCATCACGATTTCTCTTGAAGAGGGTCAGCGAGGTGCTCTGCTTGACATGTATGGGAAGTCTATTCCATAGCAAGGGCAGTCTCTAGGTTATGAACCTGTCCCTCCAGTACGTTCTGTTGATAGTGGTAATGAGGTTGAGGTCTCTGGAGCATGTGGTGCGGAGGGATTGGGATTTCTTTAGATGTAGCATTTCTAACAGAGCTGGGTCAGACATGGCTTTGCAAGTCAAGCAGAGATCGCCTCTAAGTAAGCGATATGAGACAGAGAAGAGTTGGAATTTTTTTTGCATCTGTCCACATAGAACAAGTGTTTAAGGCCTGGGATCCCTCTTTGTGAGGTACTTTTGAGCCTCTCCAGTGGTTACCGGTATCTATTGAGGTACATGCCAAATGAGGCACTGTACTCGATGAGTGGCCTAATGAGAGAAGAGTAGAGGGAGACAATGACCTCATTCTTCCTGGATGCAAAACCCTTAGCAATAAGATGTGCCACACAGGACTTGTGGCAATGTGGTGATCAAAAGAGAGGTTGCTGTCAACCTGTGTTCCCAGATTTCTTATAACACCTTCTGTATTCAGTGGACTACCGTCAATGTGGTAATTCATGGGAAAGAATAGTTGTGCAAAATCTTACCATAACCATAGATGTCCCCTCTCTTCCATGTTGCAGTATTCTTGTTGTGGGATTTCCCGCCTCAGGAGACCCGTACGTCGGCTCCTATACAAAAGCTTCAGCTTGGCTGTTGCAGCTGCATGGGATGTCACACAAAGGGCCATAAACCCAGAGGCCTTAAAATGTGACGTCTGCATGCACAGACCTCAGAACTTGAAAGCCCAGTAGAAGCCCCAGCAGGAACCGATGCCAGTGACGTCAGGCATAGGGCCACGGAGCACTTATGTGGTTTTCATTGGTCCCCAGGGTACGTTATAGGACACCAGGGGCCTAAGGATATGCAGGACTGAATAAGAGAAAGAGAAGGGGGTTTTTGGTGGGTGGGACGGAATACTGCAACATGGATGAGAAAGGCATCTATGGTTATGGTAAGATTTTACACAACTATTCTATGTCCTTTTCCTATGTTTCAGTATTCTTGTTGTGGGAAGAGAACCACAGCTTACTTGGAAGGAAGGATGGTGGACAAAGAGGCTGATTCGACAAAGCCCTATAGGATTGCCCTGACAAATCCTGCCTGTGCTCTGGAGGCAATGTCTAACTTGTAGTGTTTGTTGAAAAGTGTGAATGGTGGACCATATCACTGCTTCCATAATGGAAGTAGTGTCCAGGCCTTTGAGAAAGGCTTTGGAGGCTGCCACTGCCCTGGTGGAATGAGCTTTTAACCCCAATGTGTGTTTTTTGCCATGGTGTGAATAACAGAGGCAAATAGCTTTCCTGATCCAACAGGCAATGGTTTGTTTGGAGACTGCCTTGCGCAGGGCCCTGGGGTGGATAAAAATAGAGTTGATTGGATTTTCTAATGGATTTTATTTTGTTCAGGTAAACTCTTAACTGTCTGTGTACATCCAGGGAGTGACGTATCCTCTCCCCTTCATTGGTGAGAGAGGGGTAGAATGTCGGTAGGTGAATAGATTGGTTTAATGACAAATCGTTGACCACCTTAGGCATGAAGGAGTTAGTTTCTTTCTGTTACCCTGGCCTTGTGGAAAGCACTATAAGGAGGGCAGGCCATTACAGCCTGTAGTTCTGACACCCTTCTGGCTGAAGTTATGGACAATAGCAGTACAGTTTTCCACGGACACATCTGCAGAGTAGCTGTCCCAGCAGGTTCGAATGCGTGCTGGGTTAGCTTTTCCAAAATGAAGTCAAGGTCCCAGGGTGGTGGGATGGGCTTTCTTGAAGGTCTTATGTGAACGACCCCTTTGAAGAAAAGCTTAACATCAAGCCTGGCTAGTAAGAAAGGGTCTAGTGGTAGGCAGGCTGAGACTGCGGAAAGGTGAACTTTTACTTAAGAATATGAAAGCCCGCCTTTTACTAGTTGACACACATATGCAAGAAAGTACAGTTGTGCACACTTACCATAAATGTAGATGTTCGAGTGTATTCACTGTTGCAGTCATTACATTTGGGTAATCTGCTAGGAGGTTGCCCTCAGTCGACCTGAATAACAAAGTCTTGGGTCCTCCATCGGCTGCTGTCTCCTCTTCCATGACGTCAGGTCGTTAGGGATATAAAACATGCAGCCGATGCCATTTTATTCAGTTTTACTTGCCGCAGATGTCAGGTGCCCCCCAAATGGGGAGCAAAAACAAAAAAAATTATATATATATATAAAAAACTAAATAAACAGCAATATATGTAAATGCACTTTTTAGCAACATAAACTTTACCTTCATCTAAAAGCAAATACACCACAATGGCTTTAGAATATAGTGAAGGAAAGACAAGTTATAGAAAAGGTGGATGGCGGGTGCGTAACCCGGACAGCAACAGTGAATACACTCGAACATCTACATTTATGGTAAGTGCACACAACTGTACTATGTTCTTCGTGTTTCACTGTTGCAGTCATTACATTTGGGTAGAATCCCAAAGATATGGATGGGAGGATGGAACTAAATAGCATTAGGAGCAGCTATAAGGCCCTGCAGAACTGCAGCAGCAAAGCCTGCCCTGGATTTAGAGAAGAGGGGCAAATGATAATGCTTTGTGAAGGTATAACATGCTTTGTAAAGGTATGAACAGAACTCCAAGTAGCAGCTTCTAGAATGTCTTTGGTTGGAACTCCTCTGAGAAAGGCTGCTGAGGTAGAGGCAGCTCTGGTAGAATGTGACCCGATTCCCTTGCGTACAGGTTTACCATGATGCAAGTAGCAGAAACGAATGCAGTGGCTTATCCACTTAGAAATAGTCTGCTTTAATAAAGCCTTTCCCTCTGATCCTGAAGCAAATGCCACCAGTAGTTGCTCAGACTTTCTTAGAGATTTAGTCCTGTTTAAGTAGAATCTTAGTTGTCTGTGTACGTCCAATGAATGTAGAATCCACTCCCCCTTGTTCTGCGGATTTGGGTAAAATGTTGGCAGGTGAATAGTTTGGTTAAGAGCCACACTGGACACCACCTTAGGCATAAAGGAAGGATTGGTCCTGAGGGACACACTGTCCGGGTAAAATGTAATAAAAGGTTCTACAGCCACGAGAGCCTGTAGTTCTGAAACCCTTCTTAAAGCGATTGCCAAAAGGAAAGCTGTTTTCCAAGATAAAAACTTTAAATCCGCAGTAGCTGCTGGTTCAAAAGGAGGCAAGGCGAGTTTTTCCAGCACAAAATGGAGGTCCCATGCAGGAGTTGGTGATCTTCTTAGAGGCCTTAAATTTTTGGCCCTCTAAGACACTTTTAGCAGAGGATGAGAAAAAATGGGAGGCTCCGTGTTGTAATGAGCTGAGATGGCAGAGGCATGGATTTTTATTGAAGAGAAGGACAGGCCCTTGTCAAGCAACAGAGTCAAGTATGGTAAAATCTGAGGGATATTTGGTTGTGCTGTATCCGTTCCTTGTGCTTGTTCCCAAGCACAGAATCTCTTCCATTTATCAGCACAAGATTTTCTAGTACTAGGCTTTCTGGCTTCCAAAATGACATTCATAACAGATTTACTGAGAGGTGGTGTTTGAATAATTACATGATCAGCCATGCTGCAAGGTTCAGAGTTTGGAGCAGAGCGTACAGAATTTGATGGTTCTGCTGAGACAGTAGATGAGGTATTTGAGGCAGGTACCAAGGAGGAAGTTGAAACATATTCCTTAGAATTGGGTACCAGTGCTGGAGAGGCCAGTCCGGAGCAATTAGGATCATTTTTGTTTTTTCCTGTCTGACCTTTAATAAAACCTTGGAGAGAAGAGGCAGATGGGGAAAGTCGTAGACTGATAGGTTTTTCCAACTGAAGGATAAGGAATCCACTTTCCACGCTTGTCTGTGATAAGTCCTTGGGCAAAATTTGTCCAGTTGATAATTTTGGGGAGAGGCAAATAGATCTATGTCTGGGCTCCCCCATTTCTGTGTTACCATGTTGAAGACCTGTGGATCCAGTTTCCACTCGTGCAGGTCCATAAGATTTCTTCTTAGGTCATCTGCCAGAGTATTTTGTTTTCCTGGCAGGAATTGAGCTTGAAGATGTACTTGGTAAGTCAAGGCTGTGTTCCACAATGCCATGGCTAGTCTGCAAAGGGGGTAGGAATGAGTACCCCCCCCTGCTTGTTTATGTACCACATAACCATGGTGTTTGTCTGTCTTTATCAGTAGTTGTCCTGGATGAAGTAAGTCCTTGAAGGCTGTCGGGGCATTCTGAACAGCTAGCATCTCTTTCTGGTTGATAGGCAGATGCATTTGTTTTGGGCTCCATATGCCCTGAATGCATCTCCCCGCCAGGTGGACCCACCAAGCATAATCTGATAAGTCTGTAGTTAGGGTTTGGGTGGCAGGAGGTAGAGTGAATGACAGTCCCTTGTTTTGGTGACATGTCTCTGCCCACCAAAGAAACTCCTGTTGTAGGCAGGGAATGAGAGGAATTATTGTTTCCAGACTGTGACAATGTTGACTCCATAAACTTTTTAGGAACCATTGAAGTTTCCTCACATGCAGTCTTGCATATGGAATTAGTAGAATGCAGGATGTCATGAACCCCAAAGACTGCAGAATTTGTCTTGCAGATAACTGGGTTTTTGTTGCCATCTGTTTGAAGTATATAGTCAGTTGCCTTTGTTTGCCAGGCGTTAAGGTAAGCCATCTGGGCAGTTGTATTCAACCTTGCACCCAGGAATATAATTTTTTGAAAGGGTACCAGTTGCGATTTATTTTCGTTTATTGTGTACCCTAGGCATGTTAGAAGCCTTTTTACAAATGCCATATGTTGAAGAAGAATGCTCTTGCTCTCTGCTTAAATGGGTCGTCCAAGTAAGGATAAATTTGTATGCTTCTTTGTCTGCAAAATGCAATCAAAGGTGCCAGGCACTTTGTAAAGACCCTGTGTGCAGCAGATAAGCTAAAGGGCAGTGCAGAGAATTGGTAATGCATAAAACCTGCCTTGGAGCGCAGGTATCTTCTGCACGATTCCCTTATTGAGATATGCAGGTATGCCTCTAAGTCTAGAGTCACTAACCAAGCGTTCTTGCCCAGCATAGGCAGTAGCTGTTGTAAAGTCAGCATTTTGAATTTTGGAATGTCCAGGAACGTGTTCAACATCAGTAAGTCCAGTACTGGACACCAGGCATCGTCTTTTCTGGGTACCAGGAACGGTATTGAATAAAAAACTTGTCCTTTTTCCTGTTCTGGTACTGGGTGAATAGCCCCCATATCCATGAGGGACGTAACTTGTTTCTGAGCCTCTGCCCATTGATTTTGTGGCAGATCTGGCCAACATTTTGGAATTGGCAAAGTATGGAAATGAAATCTGTTCCCCTGGGATACTATATTTAATACCCACTTGTCCTGGGGTAATTAACTGCCAATTTTGTAGAGGGAAGTCATTGAGATTGCTTACTGCAGGGCTGTGCTTTGTTTCCTCCAGATTTGGAGGTGGAGACATCCCATTGCTTTGACCTGTAAGAACCCTGTGATTGGCATCTAGAGCCTTTTGAGCACCTGGATTTGCCTTGAGAGGCTCTGTTGGACACAGGAAAGTAAAAATTTTTAGTAGGCCAGTGCCTACTGAATGTGGGTGGCTGCACTTGTAAGAAATCTTTTACAGTTTGCAAAGATTTAGCTTTGTCTTCCAATTTCTTTAAAACCTCTTCTGCCTTACTACCAAACAGAGTATCATGCTGTAAAGGGGCATCCAACAATTTAGCTTTAACATGATCAGGCAGATTTTGCTCCTTGAGCCAGGCATGCCTTCTAATCACAGATCCAGTAACTGCGGGCCTGCAAGAGGCCTCCAAGGAATCAAAACCACATTGCAAAGTATGCTTTCCAACCTGTTCTACTGCATGCAATAATTCCTGTAATTCTTTATTTTCCACACAATCAGAAATCAACTTCATTTTCTGTTTCATTAAGCCCATAACATGCTGTTGATATTTAAGCATATGAAACTGGCAGTTTAAGGCCCTAATTGCCAAGGTTGCAGACATATAAACCTTCTTTCCCCATCTATCCAGCACCCTGGAATCTCTATCAGAGGGGGTAGGAATTTTGGCTGCAGGGGCCTTTACACCTTTGGGACCCTGTGAGATAGTTTCAGGATCAGCAGCAGAATTTTTGAATAGAAATTTGTGGGAGTCAGGAACCCTGTAATATCTGTCTGGCTTACTAGGAGCCGGAGGTAGGGAATCAAAAGCCATGCTTGACTCCAAAAACACATCAACAATGTCTAATACAGGAGGTATAGCCAAAGGCCTATGCTGAGGAAGAAGGAAATCCCCAAGCCTCTTTTTTGATTCAGAAAAATCCTGCCTCTCCCAATGAAAATGTTCCCTTAAAGTATGCAAGGTTTCTCCAAAAAAAATAATCCTCAGGAGAAGATGCAGATGGGATGGATTCGACTGCATCTGAATCCTCATAGGGTGGTATAGACAATTCCTGATCAGAAGAGGAATCAGAAGAAATAGAAACCTGATCTGAAGATTCATAATCAATGTCTTGCCTAGGCCTCTTAGCGGGGGTGGTTGGGAACCCCTGATCAAGGTAATTAAGTCCTCAGCCATTTTGATAATCTGTTTTTTAGGCATAGCGGCCTGAGCACGTGGCTCACGCGTCTTTTTTTAGACTTAGAAGATGTTTTTGATCTTGTTTTTGAAGCTGGCGCCGGTTTTATATAGAAATGTTGAGGCCTGAAAACACCCTCAGAAGCCAGTGCCTGCTCAGCGGCTCTGGACCCATCCAAGGGAGAGACATTCAATGGTTCAATACTTTGAGAATCTCGTGGTATACCGGACTCTGCATGGGTCTCGGTAGAGGCCTGCAACTCAAAAGTAGTGGGTACAAGGGACTGCGAAAGCACCTCACTGAGTACCGGCGACTGGCTTAGGAGAAGCTTCATCGCCGGTTTTGGATCATGACTGTCTGTCTCTGTCTTTTTCTTTGCGATTTTTGCAAACTCCGGTAGTCGGATTGCTAACCGATGACATTTCAGGGTAATTAAATCTGGATCTAAAATATTTTGAAGCAAAAATATACCGACACTAAATAGTGCGTTGGTTAAATCTAGCACAAAACCTAGCACGTTATGATCTGGGCTTAGGCAAGGAATACAGTACAAATGAAAATCCTTATGAGGTATTTGCTTCCCACAAGAAATGCAATTATTAACTTTTACTGACATCGGTTAAGGAGCAAGAAAAAGTTTCCCCAACGGGGTACTTAGCTTTAGCTGAAGACTTCGGTTCTGAAATTTGAATGAGAAAATTTCAGGAGTTGGCCGACCAGCACTTGCGAACTGCTTCTGCTTCGGGCACCTCGCGGCAAGAAAAGACTGAATTAAATGGCGTCGGCTGCATGTTTTATACCCCTGACAACATGACATCATGGAAGAGGAGGCAGCAACCGACGCAGGACCCAAGACTTTGTTATTCAGGCAGACTGACAGCAACCTGCCAGCAGATTACCCAAATGTAATGACTGCAACAGTGAAACACGAAGTACAGTTGTGTACCTATCATAAATGTAGATGTTCGAGTGTATTCACTGTTGCAGTCATTACACTTGGGTTATCCTGCTTGCAGGCTACCCGCATTCAGCCTGAATTCCAAAGTCCTGGTCCGGCATCGGTTGCTGTCGCCTCTTCCCTGACGTCAGTGCGCCAGGGGTATACAAGCTGCAGCCAATGCCATTTTCTTCAGTTTTTCTTGCCCCAGATGTCAGGTGCCCCCAAGAAGGTAGGCAATACATATTGCTAATAAAAACATACAGTAAAATAAAAACAATACCTTCATCTACAAGCAAATACACCACATAGGTTGTATAGGACAGAGAAGTATAGATAAGTCCCAGCAAAGAAAGGGGATGGAGGGTGGGTAACCTGGTCTGCAACAGTGAATACACTCGAACATCTACATTTATGATAGGTACACAACTGTACTATGTTCATCGTGTTTCACTGTTGCAGTCATTAAACTTGGGTTGAATCCCAAAGCTGAGGTAGGGCAGCTGGGTCTAAATAGGATTAGGAGTGGCTATGAGGCCCTACAGAATTGCAGTGGCAAAGCCTGCTCTGGATTTAGAGTAAAGAGGCAAGTGGTAATGCTTGGTAAAAGACTGCACTGAAGTCCAAGTTGCAGCCTCCAAAATGTCCTTGGTTGGTACTCCTCTGAGAAAGGCTGCTGATGTGGCTGCTGCCCTGGTAGAATGTGGCCTAATATTCTTAGGCACTGACTTGCCATGCTGTGCACAGCAGAAATGAATACAGTGTCCTATCCATTTTGAAATAGTCTGCTTTGAGATCGCCTTTCCTCGTGGTCCTGCAGCATATGCTACAAACAGTTGCTCAGTTTTTCTGAAAACAAGAAGTTATGTACTCACCATAACGTTCGATGTATGTAGTCCATCTCGCCTCACACTCTTACCCATGGGTTCGGAGCCGAATATCGGCTCCGACTCGGCCTATTTACTAGCTCAAAAGTCTCTGATTGGCTAGGCTAAGAGGGTATCCCATAGTACACTACTTCACATCCCCAGATCTAGTTTGCTGCAAACAACTCAGTTACTGCATACATAACACACATCCATACATACAAAATATCCAAACAAATTAATCAAAGGGACTCTGCATGATAAAATATTACCTCCAAATCCTCCAGGTAGGGGGGAAGGCGGGAGGGTAAGTAAGAATGTGAGGCGAGATGGACTACATACATCGAACGTTATGGTGAGTACATAACTTCTTGATGTTATGTAGTCCTATCTCGCCTACATTCTTACCCATGGGACAGCGTCCCTAGCACCTACAACCCGGGTGGCTCATAGGAAAATACTCCTGAGAACTGTGGAGCCAAGTGAAGATCTGCCCCTGGAAACCATGTCCAATTTGTAATGAAAGACAAAAGTGTGAGGAGAAGCCCAAGTGGCCACAGCACATATATCATCCATCGACAATCTAGCTTGATAGGCTGCGGATGTGGAAACAGCTCTTGTGGAGTGGGCTTTAGGTGGAAAGGGCAGAGTTTTACCTGCTGTGTGACAGATGAAGGAAATACAGCTGGCTATCCATCTAGAGAGCGTGACCTTGGATACCAGAGAACCAAGCCGGCTTTCGGAAAAGGAGACAAAGAGTTGGACAGATTTCCGAATCTCTTTTGTCCGATGGAGATAGAAGCGTAACTGTCTATGTACATCTAGTTGGTGAAATCTGAATTTTGCCTTGTTGGAAAAATTGGAGAAGAAAATTGGCAGCTCAACAGACTGATTTATATTAGACAGAGAAGCCACTTTGGGAAGGAATGACGGGTTTGGTCTAAGGGAGACTATCTTTATGGAAGATCAAATATGGGGTTTTGATGGAAAGGGCTTGGATTTCGGTGACCCGCCTCGCTGAAGTGATAGCTATTAAAAAGGCTGTTTTCCATGTTAGAAACTTTAACTCGCAGGTAGCTGCAGGCTCGAAGGGTGGAAGAGTGAGGGCTTGAAGAACAAAAGTGAGGTCCCAGGACATAACAGGTTGTGATACTGGGGAACGAAGCAATAGGGTACCTTTAAGGAATGCTTTACATAGACTGTGTGCCATCAGGCTAGGTTCATTGGCCACGTGGAAGTTTGATATAGCCGCCAGCTGAACTTTGATGGTGGCTGAAGCAGACCCCTGATAGAACAATATAGACAAAAATTCCAAAACAGAATCAATTGGAGCCGTGTAGGGATCAATGCCTCTGGAATGAGCCCAAATAGAGAATCTTTTCCATTTGCTAAAGTAGATTTTTCTAGTGGATGGTTTATGAGAGGACGACAAAATATGGACTATGTCTGGCGAAAAATTATGACATCTGACTACGGATGGAAGTGGAGTAGCCAGGCAGTCAGCCTGAGTGTCCTCAGAGAGGGGTGGAACTGTACCGACATGTGTGTCAGTAAGTCTGGAAGGGGTTCCAGAATCCAAGGAGTATCCACAAGGTAGGGTTGAAGGAAGGGGAACCATACTTGCCGAGGCCAGTGTGGGGCAATCAGAAGCATCCTGCTTTCCAAGGATTGCGCTTTCTGAATCACCCTTGAGAGAAGGGGAAACTGAGGGAAAGCATAAAGCAGACCGGAAGGCCAAATGTGAACTAAAGCGTCCTTGGGTGATTCCCCCGGTGGGGGGATCAGTGAGAAGAAGTTGCTGCATTTCGCTTTGAGGGGGCTGGCAAAAAGGTCACAGCAAGGTTGACCCCATCTGCTGAAGATTCGCTCTACCACCAGGCGATTCAGGGACCACTAATAGGGCATAAGAACTGCCCTGCTTAGCTTGTCTGCTATCACATTGGTCTTCCCCAAGATGCGTGTTGCCACTAGAAACTCTTGGGAAGCTATTGCCCAATGCCATACGTGCATGGCCTCCCTGCATGATGGATAAGATCGGGTTCCTCCTTACTTGTTGAGATACCACACTACTGACATGTCTGAGTGTATCGCAACAGTCCCAAGAGGGAGGACTTCTTGAAGTGCCTGCAACGTGGTTCCTCCTTACTTGCTGAGATACCACACTACTGACATGTCTGAGTGTATCGCAATAGTCCCTAGACGGAGGACTTCTTGAAGTGCCTGCAACGCAAGCAGCACTGCTCTCATCTCTAGGACGTTTATGTGCAAATGTATCTCGTGCTCCTGCCACGTGCCTTGGACCATCCTGCCGAGATAATGCCCCCCCACCCTATCTGGGAGGCATCCGTAGTCACTGTGGCCACAGGGAAAGATGGAACAAAGGGTTTTCCTACATTCAAGTTGTTGGTGCACAGCCACCAACGGAGGTCCTGCTTGCATTTGTCTGTCAATAGGATTGGATGGGATAGCGGAAGTCTTTGGAGAGACCATTGGACAAAGAGAAGCCATTGAAGAATTCTCATGTGTAATCTCGCTAACGGGACCAACATGATCGTAGCTGCCATGGTCCCTAGGAGTTGAAGAATCAGTCTTGCCTTCGCATGCATCACAGGCATCAGCGTGTGAATTTGTTGTTGCAACCCTGTGATCCTTTATTGTGGTGGGAACGCTCGCATTTGAATGGTGTCCAGCTCTGCTCCTATAAAAGTGACACGCTGTAATGGCAACAAGGCAGATTTTTTCCAGTTTATCGTAATGCCTAATTGGTGACATAGCCTGATGGTAGTGTCCCTTGGTCTGAATTAATAGATGCCTGGTGGGGGCGGTGAGGAGCCAGTCGTCCAGGTATGGAAACACCTGGAATCCTTGATGTCTCAAGTGAGACGTCACCACTACCACACACTTGGTGAACACCCTGTGGGCTGCGGTGAGACCAAAGGGCAGGGCTCGAAACTGGAAATGTCTGGCTCCCAGCCGGAAGCATAGATGACACCTGGATGCCCTGTCCATTTTGATATGGTAGTAAGCATCCTTCAGGTCGATGGAGCACATCCATACTTCCTTTCCCAACAATGGGAGAACAGATTGTAGGGTGACCATATGGAATTTGGACTTGTGTACGTAATGGTTCAGTTGACCGAGATCTAGTATGGGTCTCAGGTCCCCTGTTCTTTTCGGCACCAAAAAGAATCTTAAGTCCCTAATCCGATCTGGTCTGAGGGGACTGGTTGGAAGACTCCTTTTTCTAGCAGCTGAGATACCTCTGAGGCTGCTTGATCCCTTTGACTGGGAGGAACGTCTGGGATTCTTCTGATGGGAGGGGGTACTGAACAGAATGGAATGGTGTAACCTCCGGAAATTATCCTTAATACCCATCGGTCCTGGGTGATGTTTTCCCAGGCTTCCGGATACAAATTCGACCCCCGACTGGCTCCGGATAAGCACAGTCGGGCACACCCTCAGGAATGAGAGTATGGGGAGCCACGAAAAGAGTCGCAGTCCCCAGAATTGCGGGGGCCACCTCTGCCTCTGGGGTGACTTCTACCTGAATAACTCCCCCCTCCCCTACCTCGGGAGGGAGTTTTTCACCTTGTGCGGCAGGAAAAAACCTCTGTGATTTCTTGAACCACATCTTTCCCCTCGCTAAGCCTTGGGGTAAGGCCTAGACGGGAGGGAAAAATGGACCCCTACAACAGACAGGGTCTTTCCCTCTTGCTCGCACCTGGTGAGGGTGTCTTTCACTTTGGTCCCAAACAAGGAGGAACCATCAAAAGGGGCATCAGTGAAGGAAGACTTGAAGGCCTCCGCAAAGTGACACAGGCGCAGCCAGGCTTTCCTTCCAAGGGCTACACCGGAGCTGGCCGCTCTACTCGCTCCCTAGGCCGCATACAAAATGAGTCGTATGGACGAGTTTGTGATGGAGTTGAGGGTAGAAACCTGTGCGTTGACTGTCTGAGCCACCGCTTGAGGAATGTTGCCTGCAAGAGCATCTCCAAACTCCTTAAGGAGATCTCTCTGGAGCCGAGTGAAATGAGATAAGTAGTTCAGCGACTTTAAGGTGAAGGTGGCTGAAGACAAGGTACGCTTCCCGTACCGGTCCATAGTCCTAGACTCCCTTCTTAGGAGGATGGACCGAAGAGGAAGAGACTGCAACTTCCTTCTGGGTGGCTGCCACCACCACCATGGCATCTACCGGACTCCCCTTGTCAGAAATTCTTTTCCGTTGGGGGGGGGGGGGGCAGAGAAAAATTTCTTGGGGCGCCGAGGTACTGGCTCCACAGAATCAGGGTTTTCCCACACCCTTCGACAGATAAGGTCAAGAAGTTCATCGAAGGGTGGAGACACCAAAGAGGCGGAAGGCTGAGTGCCAAAAGCCTCAAGGAATACTGACTCCTCCTCGGAAGGGGTCTTGGAAGGCCAGTCTCCACTGTTTCAGTATCTCCAGGATATCGGAGAAGGAAACATCAGAGGAAGACTTGGGGGACCCTTCCGATTCCTCGAGGTCAGTATCGGAAGTGAGAGACTCGTCCTGGGAGTTTATGTGCTTCCTCTTGCACAATTTATTTCTGGGAGGTTCCTCGGGCACAGGCTCTGAGGGTCCTTCAGAAAGTGGGGGACCGCTCGTGGGGGTATCCTTAGGGCCTGGTGCTCTGCTGTCCAAGGATAGGTGGGTGTCAGAAGCTCTCGCCGGAGTGGTGGGGAATGGAATGACAGACCCGAGTGACGTAGCTGACGACCTGGCCAGCGAGCTCCACATGGCCTTAAAGGTGGGCCCCAGCCCGAATCAGAGGACCGACCAGCTTCCAAGGCCATGACCGGGACTGGGGTCCCCATAGCCAATGCACCAAGTGGGAGACTCGTAATCGAAAAATGTCCCGAGGAGACCCGGGTCTCGAACCCTGTGGACGGAACAGACATGGTTGGAGCCGAGGTCGGCACCGATAAACCCAGAGGGGGTATCGGAGCCGGCACAGGAACATCAGTCGGAACAGAACATACCGGCACCAACAGCAAGGATGTGCTCGGAGGAGGAATCGATGAAACAACCATAGGAATTGGCTCCGGAGCCGACTGAGTCGGAGCCAAAAACAATTTAGCCAACACCAACAACTGCAGGAGCTTCTGCACCACCCTACCCACATCCAAATCGGACAGCCTGGAGGATTTGGAGGAGATGGATGGAGATTGAGACCTCTTATCTTGTGAACCATGCCTCACACTCAGCGACCGGCTCCGAATAGGTTCAAGAATGATCGGAGCGGATGCTGATTCACTTAATACAGAAATCTCCTGCGGCCCCGAAGATGGTGGAGCCGAGGAAGCAGTATCCAATATGGTAATTTTCTCCGGAGGCTCGGAAGATGCTGGACTTGGAGGACTTAGATTTCGACTGGGAGCCGAATCTATAGTCTCCTCGAAAGATGGTTTAAGCAGTCCCTTTAAAATCAATTTGTTTTTCCTCTCTTGGAGCACCCTAGGACTGAAGGCGTGGCAAAAACTACACGACTCCTGTAAATGGATGGCTCCAAGACAGTAAACAAAGACAGTGTGTCCATCCATGTTGGACATTTTATATCCTCACTTTGAACACTTTTTAAAGCCAGAAGGCTTATGTTCTTTCTGATCCTTAGACATATCCAAAGAGTTAACGACTTCCAACGGGTGCAAAGCACACAGCATAACCACAGTTAACAATTATCAAAAAGGGCGGGAAGCCCACCACTTAGTACCACAGAGAAGAGCGAAGCTCTAAACCAACAAACAATAACCACGAAAACACAGAGAGAACCTCTAACTTAAACGGTTCTCAAAAAGAATATACCATAAGAAACAGACTAACTACTCACTAAGAGAGGACTAGGTCCTCTAACTAAAACGGGCCTAGCCCGTGGGAACTGTTAGGGATACCACAAAAAACACTACTAAACACACAAACACAACTACCGCAGCAAGAATAGCTATTAAAATAGCTTTTGAAGTACGAAGCAACCAATTTCTCAAGAGAAATAAGTCAAAAAGAGTACTTAGCCACAGCCAAGTGAAACCACGTTCGAGCTCTACAAGTGGCAAATGAGATCTGGGGATGCAAAGCAGTGTACTATGGGATACCCTCTTAGCGCAGCCAATCAAAGACTTTTGAGCTAGTAAATAGGCCGAGTCGGAGCCGATATTCGGCTCCGAACCCATGGGTAAGAATGTAGGCGAGATATGACTACATAACATCTTTTGTTTTGTCCAAGTAGAAGCGTAGCTGCCTGTGTATGTCCAAAGAGTGCAGAAGTCTCACCCCTTTATTCTGGGGACTTGGATAAAATGTTGGCAAATGAATGGTTTGGTTAAGAGCCACACTGGATACTACCTTTGGCATAAATGTTGGGTTTGTCCTTGTTCCCTGTCCGGATGAAAAAATGATAAAAGGTTCCACTGCCATTAATGCCTGTAACTCTGAGACTCTTCTTGCTGAAGTTATTGCTAGGAGCAGAGCCGTTTTCCATGATAAGAATTTTATATCAGCTGTATTGGCTGGCTCAAAAGGAGGCAGTGTGAGCTTTTCTAAGACAAAGTTGAGGTCCCATGTAGGTATCTGTGCTCTCCTTGGGGATCTTGTATTTTTTGCCCCTCTAAGGTACTGTCTTAGCAGTGGATGAGAAAAAATAGAAGGTTCCGTATTGTAATGAGCTGAAATGGCAGAGGCATGGATCTTAATTGATGAGAAGGATAGGCCTTTGTCAAGCATCTCAGTTAGGTATTGTAAACTCTGAGGAATATTTGGAACAAGTGGTTCATGTCCTTGTGCCCGGTTCCAAGCACAGAATCTCTTCCATTTTTCTGCATAAGATTTCCTGGTGCTGGGCCTCCTTGTTTCCAAAATGACATCCATAACAGCTTTAGGGAGAGGTATGTTCTGAATGGCTATATTATCTGCCATGCAGCCAGATTTAAGGTTCTGAGTTGGCTGTGCAGGATCTGATTGTTTTGTTGAGTCAGAAGATGAGGAATTTGAGGTGAAGTCCAGGCTGGGCCTTGAGACATGCTCTTTAGGATTGGGTATCAGTGCTGGCGTGGCTAGTCTGGGGCAATCAGAATCATTTTTGGCTTCTCTTGCCCGACTTTTAGGAGCACCTTGGGAAGGAGAGGCAGTGGTGGAAAGGCATAAACTGTTAGGGTTTTCCAGCTGAATGACAGAGCATCCACTTTCCATGCTTGCGAGTGATAAGTCCTTGTGCAGAATCTCTGTAGTTGGCAGTTGAGAGGGGAGGCAAAAATATCTATGTCTGGGCATCTCCATTTCCTTGTTATCATGCTGAAGACCTGTGAATTTAGTTTCCACTTGTGAGGGTCCATGAGGCTTCTGCTTAGTTCATCTGCCAGAGTATTTTTCTTTCCTGGCAGGAATTGTGCCTGCAGATGTACTTGATAGGTCAGTGCTGTGTTCCACAAAGTCATGGCTTGCCTGCAGAGGGGGTAGGAATGTGTGCCCCCTTGCTTGTTTATGTACCACATAACTGTAGTATTGTCCGTCTTTAGTAATAGTTGTCCTGGATGTAGTAGCTCCTTGAAGGCTGTCAGGGCATTCTGTACAGCTAGCATCTCTTTGATTG
This sequence comes from Protopterus annectens, assembly GCF_019279795.1. Classification (NCBI taxonomy): domain Eukaryota; kingdom Metazoa; phylum Chordata; order Ceratodontiformes; family Protopteridae; genus Protopterus; species Protopterus annectens. The sequence goes on from NC_056731.1 coordinate 1,940,469,758, forward strand.
ATGTGAAGATGCATTTGGTCCGGGGGCCACATGCCCCGAATATGTTTTCCTGCCGTGTGCCCCCCAGGCATAATCCGATGCATCTGTTGTTAGTGTCTGCCTGGCTGTGGGTAAAGTGAAAGGCTGCACCTTGTTGTGGTGACAGGCCAGTGCCCACCATCGAAACTCCTGTTGCAGGCAGGGAATAAGAGTTATTACTGTTTCCAGGCTGTGACAATGTTGAGTCCAAACACTTTTTAGATACCACTGTAGTTTCCTCATATGCAGTCTTGCATATGGAATTAGCAGGACGCCATGAAGCCCAGGGCCTGCAGAATTTTTCTTGCAGGAAGCTGGGTCTTTGTTGCCATCAGTTGAAAATATTGAGTCAGTTGCCTTTGTTTGTCTGGCGTGAGATAAGCCATCTGGGCAGTTGTATTTAAGCCTGCACCCAGGAATATTATCTCTTGAGGGGGCACTAATTTTGATTTATTTTCGTTTACTGTGTACCCTAGGCAAATTAGTAATCTTTTTACAAATGCCAGATGCTTTAGTAGAATGTCCTTGCTCTTTGCTTGAATAAGGCAGTCGTCCAAGTAGGGATATATTTGAATTCCTTTTTGTCTGCAAAATGCAATTACTGGTGCCAGGCATTTTGTGAAGACCCTAGGCGCAGTAGATAAGCCAAAGGGCAGTGCAGAGAATTGGTAATGCATTGAGCCTGCTATGAATCTGAGGTATCTTCTGCAAGTTTGTCTGATTGGGACATGCAGGTATGCCTCCTTGAGGTCCAAAGTAACGAGCCAAGCCTTCTTGCCCAGCATGGGTAGAAGTTGTTGCAGTGTCAGCATTTTGAATTTTGGATTGTCCAGGAATGTATTTAGAACAAACAGGTCCAGTATTGGTCTCCAGGCTTTGTCCTTTCTGAGTACCAAGAAAAGTCTTGAGTAAAATCCTTGCCCCTACTCTTTGAATAGCCCTCATGTCCATGAGAGAAGAAATTTGCTTTTGAGCCTCTGCCCATTGATTGTGTGGCAGGTCTGGCATACCTTTTGCCCTTGGGAGGGTGTGAAAGTGGAACTTGTAACCCTGAGAAACAATGTTCAGTACCCATTTGTCCTGGGTGATCATGTGCCAATTCTCCGAGAAAAGTGCTAGTTTTCCCCCTAAGGGTGCTGCCAAAAGGTAAGTGCTTGGCATTGGCAGTGGTAAAGTCATTGGGACTGTTTCCTATATGGTTGTGATTTGTCTTCTCCGCCTTTGGAGGCTGAAGCACCCCATTGTTTAGGCCTGTATGAGCCTTGGGGCTGAGATCTGCCTCTAGGGCATCTGTATCTGCCTCTTTGTGGCCTGTCTGACACTGGAAAGGACCAATTTTTAGAAGGCCAGTTCCTACTAAATCTGGGTGGCTGAACCTGTAAGAAATCCTTTACTGTCTGCATTGATTTTGCTTTATCCTCCATTTTCTTTAACACCTCTTCTGACTTAACACCAAACAAAGTATCATGCTGTAATGGAGCATCCAATAATTTTGCTTTAACATGATCAGGCAGACTCTGTTCCTTTAACCAAGCATGCCTTCGAATGACAGAGCCTGTAACTGCGGCCCTGCAAGAAGCCTCTAGTGAATCAAAACCACATTGCAAGGTATGCTTTCCCACTTGTTCAGCTGCACGCAATAAATCCTGCATTTCCTTGTTTTCAGGACACTGAGTTTGTCAGCATTTTCTGTTTTAGCAGAGACATTAGGTATTGCTGATATTTAAGCATGTGAAACTGGCAGTTTAAAGCCCTTACAGCTAAAGTAGCAGAGGTGTAAACTTTTTCCCCCCATCTGTCCAGTGCTCTAGAATCCCTATCAGAGGGAACAGGGTTTTTTTGCAGTGGAAGCCTTGACCCCTTTGGGACCCTGAGATATAGTTTCTGGATCAGCAGCAGGGTTTTTATAAAGAAATTTATGTGAGTCTGGAACCCTGTAGTACCTATCTGGCTTAACTGGTGCAGGGGGTAAAGAATTATGAGACAGACTGGACTCAGAAAATACATCATCTACAATGTCTAGCACAGGAGGAATAGCAATAGGTCTGTGTTGAGGCAATAAAAGAAAGTCTTGGAGCCTTTTCTTGGATTCTGAGTAATCCTGGCTCTCCCAGTGGAAATGCTCCTTCATGGTGTGCAGGGTTTCCCCAAAAGAGTAGTCCTCAGGAGGAGAGGCTGAAGGGATAGATTCTTCAGCATCAGAGTCCTCATAGGGAGGAAGAGAATATCCCTGTTCTGAAGAGGAATCAGAAGAAATAAAAACCTGGTCAGAGGAGTCATAGTCAGTGTCTTGCCTAGGCCTTTATCAGGAAGGGGATGGGAACCCCTGATCAAAGTAATTAGGTCTTCGGACATTTTAAGCATCTGTTTCTTAGGCATGGATGACTGTCCAGGAGTATGCTGTACTTGTTTCCTTGTCTTTACAGGTGTTTTAGACTTTGCCTTGGTTGCTCAAGTGGTCTTGATAGTAAGCTGTGTAGGGCTGAAAACACCCTCAGAAGCCGATGCCTGCTCAGCGGCTCCAGACCCATCTGAGGGAATAGTTTCCATAGGCCCAATACCTTGAGTTTCCAGAGGCCTAGTTGTCTCTACGTGGGAGTCGGAGGCGGCCTGTGGCTCTGAGGTGGAGGGTGTCAGGCGTTGCTAAAGCGCCTCACTGAGAACCGGCGAACAGGCGACTGGCCTAGAAGAGACTTTGTCATCTGTTTTGGACCTCGGGTGCCTGTCCTTTTCTTTATCCTCGTGCTTTTTATGAACTCCGGCCGTCGGGTGTTCCAATGGCATTATATAGTTAAACTTTCGGCCAAAGTAATGTAAAGCAAAATTGAACCGACGCTTAATAGTGCGTTGGTTAAATCTAGCACAAAACCGACAACTAGCAACGTCATGGTCAGGCAAGGGATACAGTAAGAATGAAAATCCTTGAGGTATTTGCTTCCCACAAGAAATACAATTGTTAACTTTTACTGACATCGGTCTGGAACCAGAAAAAGTTTCCCCAACGGGGTACTAAGCTTTATTTAAGACTTCGGATCTGAAATTCAATTTCGAAAATCTCAGGAGTCGGCCGACCGGCGCTTGCGAACTGCTTTTGCTTCGGGCACCACGCGTCAAGAAAGACTGAAGAAAATGGCGTCAGCTGCATCTTGTATACCCCTGGCGCACTGACGTCAGGGAAGAGGCGACAGCAATCGACGCCGGACCAGGACTTTGGAATTCAGGCCGACTGCAGGTAGCCTGCCAGCAGGATAACCCAAGTGTAATGACTGCAACAGTGAAACACGATGAACATCTGTATTTTTCAACTTCTGTTATTCCAATATTCATATAAAACAAATATCACAGTCTTCTCACTAATAAAGTGGTGCTACAACATTATCTAGTATGAACAAATGCTTCATCTAGGAATAATACTCTTGAAAAACTTAAGAATTACATTCCAAAAAAAAAAAAAAAAAAAAAACAGTACCATCTACAGGGGGAATAGGACACTCCGTAGTAATGTTCAAAACTTAGGCTTACTGGAAATACCTGTGTGTGTCCCAAATCAAATATGTACCCTTTGGGCATCATTTCACTTGTTCTCCCCTTCAATACTTAAACAAATGTTACAGATGTATATAGCTAAACTTAAGCCATTCAAAAGTCAAAAAAATTATTGCATTAAATTGAACTACTTACAGTTTGTCCAATACTGGGAATATTTTAAAAGCTAGAGCATTTAAAGGTTTGTTTTAGCAATCCTTTTCAGTGTTCTGTAAGCTGACTGTTATGAGACATTAAAGGTAATTTTCTACTTCCTGTTTGACTCAGGAACTGTTCAGGAAGGATTCAGAGAGAAGCAGACACACAAAAGCTGCTAAGTTTACCATGACAGCCTCTGAGTATTTTGCATCTTATTTAGATGCGTTTGTAGGGAGAATGCCTAGTGGTCTTTTAAATACTGGAGTACATAGGAAAGCATGTCATAGAAATTCACTGTTGCATAGGTCTAGTATGCATCCGAGATTCATTTTTAAAAATATTGTCAAAGGACAAGCTATGAGGGCTTCCTGTTTGAATTCTTCTGATATGGGTTATAGGACTGAATTACTCAACCTTAAACAACACCTAATTGAAAGATCTTATGGCCTTCAAGAAATCAACCAGAGTTTCTCAGACATTGATTTATTAAGAAAGGGGAGGGCCTATCCTTATTTTGCTGGAAGGTATCATGAAAATCAGGATTTAGATGACAGGTACATACCCCATGAAGAAAGAATGAAAGTTTGTATATATTACACTCAAGATGTCAATGAAATAAGGAATGCCTACCTAAAATATTGGGATATATTGAAAGTAGACCCTAATATTTGTGAAATTGTAGGTGAGTCTCCGAGATTTATTTATAAGAATAGACTTAACCTACATAGGATGTTGTGTAGTTCAAATAGAATGGAATCTAGCTCACAATCAGATGTCTTGGGAAATGCTACCAGACCCTGCAAAAAATGTAATTACTGTGACTTTATAGATAATACAGCTGTGTTTGTACATCCTATCACATCACAATGTTTTAATTTCTATCCCCAGGCTAATTGCAATACTCAGCATGTTGTCTACTTGGCCACCTGCGGATCTTGCCCAGCTTTTTATGTGGGCAAGACAGACAGGCGGTTAAGAGATAGAATTAGGGAACATCTATATAATATAAGAATGAAATCTGATAAAAATGCACTATCTAAACATGTTCTTGATACATCCTCAGAACACAAATTTAAATTTCTAGTTGTTCAAATTAACCAGCCAACTGTTAGGAGGGGTGATATTAGGAATAAGACGGAACAAAATGAGACTAAATGGATCATTAGATTGAGAGCTAATCGAGAGCATGGGCTAAATGACAGGATTCCTATTAGACCTATCCTGAAAGTAAAGGAACTCAGAAAATAGATCAACCTATCTATTTATTTATTCATGTACTTATTTATGTATGTACCTACTTAACCTAGGGTTATGAGATGAGTGTAAAGAGGTTAGATTTTATTTGTGTGTCACTTATTGTGTATAGTCAAAACATATACCATCAGTTTTTGATGCACACTTAGTTGTGTATTTCGTTTGCTCTTAATTTAAATGTATTTATTATTTTTACTTATTATAAGTTTATTTAATATGTATTGATTTTATATGGATCATTGTTTAGAAGATAGATTTTATATGTGTACTTCTATGATAATTATATTAAATTACCGTGTATAGTTTCTGTGCTGAATAGCTAATTTCTGATGCACGGATTTTTATAATTTAATGTATGATATAGGTTCATAGGTTTATACTAGGCTATCTGCCCTAAGGCATTTATAAGCCTAGCCCAAATTTTTGTGGCTTACGCCACCCCTTACATGAAAAAATACTGTGCCCATTAGTTTGTTGTGCCTCTGTCCAGCAGTGACACAGAGATGATTCCTGGGGTAAACCTACGATCTCCCATCCACAGGTCTAGATTTCTCTTGAACAGAGTCAGCGAGGTGCTCTGCCTCACATGGACCGGGATTTTATTCCACAGCATAGGGAGTCTCTGAGTGATAAATCTATCCCTCCAGCACGTCCTATTTATATCCGTGCTAAGGTTTAAGTCGCTTGCTCTAATGGTTTTGGTGGATTTGGATTTTTTGAGGTGGAGCATGTCCATTAATTCCAGGTTGGACATGGCCTTGTATGTCAGGCACATGTCACCTCTGAGCAGACGGTATGCGACTGAATAGAGCTGGAGTTTCTTCAATCTGGCAGCATATGACAGATTTTGGAGTCCCTTTATCCTTTTGGTGAGGAACTTTTGGGGTCTCTCCAATTGCTGCAGATGTCGGGTGAGATACATCCCGAATGGGGCATTGTACTCTATCACTGGTCTGATAAGTGAAGAGTACAGGGGAACAATGACCTCATTAGATCTGGATGTGAATCCCTTCATGATCAGGTGGGCAATGTAGAAGGTCTTTCTAACCACTTTAGCAATGTGAGTGTCAAAAGAAAGGCCACTGTCAACCTGGGTCCCCAGGTCCCTGATAACCTCTTCTGTGCTTAGTGGATTGCCACCTATATGGTAGCTTGGGGTTACCTTCTTTTTCCCGAAGGGTATGACTATACATTTTTTGGCGTTTAACTTCAGGCCATGGCTCTGGCACCAGCTATCTGTTTCCGTGAGTCCCTTCTGAAGGATATCCGTGTCTGAGGCACTTTCCACTATGGCGCCCAGTTTGCAGTCGTCTGCAAACTTTGTCAGCCAAAGTCCTCCCATGTTGGCCTGTACTTCTGAGAAGTAGATGCCAAACAATAGGGGGCCAAGGACCGAGCCCTGTGGGACACCACTTGTGACCGGCTTGGAGTCTGACACAGCGCCAGCAACTCTAACCCTGTCGGTTCTGTCCTTAAGCCAGTTTGCAACCCATCTTGTGACATATGGGTTTACATTTAAACTGGTAAGTTTTTCTACAATACCCGAGTGGGGTATTGTGTGAAACCTTTGCAAGGTCAAGGTAGGCTGTATGGACTGCCTTTCCCTCATCAATGGCCTTGGTGACTGTTTCGAAGAAGTCGACCAAGTTCAAAAGGCATGATCTTCCCTTGACAAAGCCAAACTGGGTCGGGTCCAATGTCTGCAAGTCCCCTATATCTTTGTTTATGAGCTCCATTATGATCCTCTCCATAGCTTTGCAGACTAGACTTGTTAAGCTTATGGGCGGTAATTACCTGGGTCCGTGGCCGCCTTTGTGGAGTGGGACCACAGTTGCCGTACGCCATTCCTTGGGCACGTATCCTGTGGTAAGGCTGAGATTAAACAGCTGCCTTATGTGCGGGTTTAATTCCTCATTTAGCTTGTGTAGCACACAGCCGGGGACATCATCGGTCCCATTGATGCTGTGTTTTTAGCTTTAGAGAGCAGCTTTCACCTGCGCATTTGAGATGTCCGGGAGGCTACACTCGTCTGGGATAGTTATCTCTCCTTTAGGGGAGAGGGTGAAGTTTGCACTGAACCTGTCTACCAGTATGTTGGCAATGTCTGTGGGTTCAGTGATTTTGTATCATTTTGGACTAATTCTGAGCATATCTGGGAGTTTCCACCCAGGTTCCTAACATAGCTGAAAAAGGCCTTATGATTGTCCTTTGAATCCATGGCAATTTTTCTCTCAAAATTGGCCTTAGTAGATTTTATGAGTGCTCGTATTTTTTTTACTAATAATGATCAGGGGTGACTTCCCTTTTATGGATTTTGTTCTATCATGTAATAGCTTTCTCCTCTTATTGTAAAGTTTGTTAATGGCTGGGGTCCACCAGACTGGACGTTTGCCCTTTGTGGAAAGAGTCTTGGTTTTATTTGGGATTGCCTGATCCATGCAGTCCTGGAGGTGTTCATAGAAGGCATTTGTAAGGGCTTCCAGCTTGGGTTGTGGTTTCCACTGGCTCAGGGGCCTTGAAGGATACCACACCAGTCTTGAGTAGTGTGAAGTTTGCTTTAGAGAAGTTCTTCACTATGGTCTTTTTGCTTGGGGTGGGGGGATGTGGATTTCCAGTGAGATTAGTTTATGATCAGATCTCACCAATGAGGGATATACTTCCGGTGTGGAGCATTTTGTCCCCATGTTTGTGACAATGAGATCTAGTATATTTTCTCCTCTCGTGGGAACAGTGACTAGCTGTTCCATGGCATTTGAATTTATGAACTCCAGGAACCACTGGGCTAGAAAGTTAGGGCTTGAGTAATGTTCCCAGTCTATATTCGGGTAGTTGAAGTCACCCAATATGATGGTGTTTGGAGATACATTTATACCCTCCAGTGTCTTCAGGAAGGCTGTGTGGGGTTCCTGAGTTTGAGAGGGTGGCCTGTAGCATGCTACAATTTGTAGAGCAGTTTTGCCTATGGTTAGTTGCACCTGGATGGTTTCGAAGCTTATGCGTTGCCACCAACCTGGAGGTGTGGGTATCCTTTATGAATATGGATACACCCCTCCTTTTGTGGTGTGGTCCGGGTTTTGGGCCGGAACGCATGATATGAGGTAAAACCTAATAGTGCCGGGGTGCTCTCAGGAGCCTTGAACCAGGTTTCAGTTACAGCGCAGACATCGATGTCCTCCATACTGAGAAGGGCCTCGAGTGCGTGCATTTTGAGATTTAGACTTCTGGCATTGAGCAGCATTACCCTCAGTTTCTTCCCATTTTTGTTTTCTAGGGTGGTAGGTTTAGAATTTGAGCCTTGCCTAAAAAGGCACTATGGGGTGGCAAGAGCCTTAGCCAATATCCGGAATCCCAGGGGTGACAGGTGCAAGCCGTCCCTTGAAGCAGCGTGGCTTGTCAAGCATGTCATCCCAGGCAGACAGACACTGGATCCCCTTTGAATGACACCAGACATTAAGCCAATTGTTAAAGCTGATCATCTTGTCTCTATATTGTGGCATCATTCTTGGTGAAGGAAGGACACTGCTCAGGGTTAGGGTCATACCTGCCTGGGCTACATAATCAGAGAGCTCCTCTATGTCTCTTTTCATGTAGTCCAGGGAGGTACGTCTCAGGTCGTTCACACCAGCATGGACAATGACTGTGTCATATTTGTACTTGCCGTGGAGTGACCAGTGCTTGTGTTATGTGGCAGATTCTAGCCCGATAGGCAGCTTACTGTGACCCTCTCCTTGTTCAGCCTGGTGAGTGGGACGTCAGTGTGTCTGACTATGGAGTCACCTATGACAAGTATGTTTGGTGTCGTATTTGGCCTTAAGGGCTGTGACTGCTTTGCACACTGCTTTTGTGGTTTATGTGTTGCTTGTGGGGTGTCTTGAGGTAGCAGTTGTTTGGGTGTCTGCTTTGGAGGCCTCTGCTGTTTAGGTAAATTTTTACTCAGAGCCTCCGAGTATGTCTTTGTGTGTTTATGTGTTTGATTCAGTGGAGTGGTAGCATTATGTGAGGCTGGTTTTGTGGTGTGTGTAGTTGCCTTCTCCTCCCGTCTGATCTTGCCAGTCCTGAGTTGAGAGAGCTCAGCCTCCAGTTTGGCTAAATAGCTGCATCTCCCACAAGTATTTGTGTTATGTGGGAGGAGGAGAGGGCTGTCTGTGTACATGAGGCAGTTATAACATTGCCTCAAGATTCCCAGATTCACCAGCTGGACCGGAGAGACGATTGACAACTGACCTTTGGACATGCTAGAATAATATTGGAAATTCCTTAATTGAAAACAAGGGCCAGTAGGGAGTGAGGGTGTAGTGCTTTTAATTTTTAGTGCTGACTTATATAATTGCTTTAGTGAGCAAGTGCCAGGTAACTTGAGTGCAATGTGTTACAAGTAACTAAATGCAAAAACGACAAACAGTAACTTTCTTTCAAGTGAAACAAGGAAATAAGTACAGTAAGCAATGCAGATATCACTAGTGATCCACAGAAGCGCTGAGAAGTTGCGTATTAGGTGGAATTAGCTTCCAGGGAAATAACAAGCAAACAAACAACAAGCATATAAACAAAGCTAGATTCAGCAGGCCTGGATCTAGTCTATGCTAGAGCAAACAAGGTGAACCAATTTCAGTAAGATACAGTTCAAATATTCAGGCACTATAAACCTTTAACCAGAAATTCCCAGCTCAGAAGGGCACAGTCCAGCCTCTTCTCCCACAAGAGTGCAGACCACGAACCTTCTTAATGTAAAATAACTGGCCTGAAGCCCAAGTGCCTAAACCAGAACTAATACACTTGGACACTGGGCTCTCAATCAGCAGTTCCCAACTTAGAAGGATGAAAGCTACCTGTCCTGCCACCACAGTGCTTGCCACAAACCTTCCTAATGTAAAACAACTGGTCTGAAGCCCAAGTGCTTAATCCAAAAGACTTGAATGATAGCTACACTTTAATCAAGTTACAACCAAGCAGTAATAAATACCATTGAATACTTTAGAGAATGTCTGGATTAGTGCTCAAGTTACACAAACAAAGCTAGATCCAGCAGGCCCGAATCCAGTCTATGCCACAGCAAACAAGCTGCACCAACTTCAGTAAGAAACAGTTCAGATATGCATGCACTATAAGCCTTTAACCAGAAATTCCCAGCTCAGAAGGGCAGAGTCCAGCCTCTCCTCCCACAAGAGTGCAGACCACAAACCCTCTTAATGTAAAATAACTGGCTTGAAAGACCAAGTGCTTAAACCAGAATTAATACACTTTTAGAATAACAGACACTGAGCCCTCAATCAGCAGTTCTCAACCTAGAAGGATGTAAGCTACCTGTTCTGCCACAACAGTGCAGACCACAAACCCTCTCAGTGCAAAACAACTAACTGGTCCGAAGCCCAAGTGTTTAAACCAAAAGGCTTAGAATGAGTTACACCAAGCAGTAATAAATACAATTGAGTATTTTAAGATGATGCAAAAGTAAAAAGAAGTAGGTAAAAACACAAGTACAGTAAAAGCAGATGAATTTTTTTTTTTTTTCTCTGAACAAGTGCTGAGATCAAAGAAACAGATTTGAGTGCTGAAACTAGAAAACTGGCTAGTTATAAGAAAAAAACAAGCTAGAAGGCTTCCCTCAAACACAGAAGGGCTTGGGGGCTCAGAAGCCTACAAATAGTCTGTACCACTTAACAAGAAAGGCAGGAAATAAGCTTAATTTTTTTTTTTTATTTCCCAGATGCTCTCTTTGTACACAGTAGGAGTGCCTGAAATCAGAATATGATCTCACTGCACTCAGTTGAGTGAGCAAATGAGATGGGCCCAGAGGCAGGCTGAGGGGCGGCAGTTTCAATGCCACTAAGATTAACACCAAAACAAAAACAGGGCGGGTGGGTGGGAATAACTGAAGAGCAGAATAACTTCAGTTAAAAATTCCTTCAACACTCAAATTAAATACTGTATTTTTTTTAAAAAAGTGCAGATAAAGGTACTTAAATTCTCTGATACGTCCAGTTGAATATAACCAAGTTCTTAGCTGGCCAAGCTGAAGTTTTAAAGCAGGAATTATTTCACATGCACCAGTTTAAATATGCAAGGACAGGAAATCAAAGAATGTGGCTACCCCACACCTGTAATTACTAGCAATAACAAAATTCAGCCAACACTAGCTTCATTTCAAGTTACTGAAGAGCAGAATAACTTCAGTTAAAAATTCCTTCAACACTCAAATTAAATACTGTATTTTTTTTTAAAAAAAGTGTAGATAAAGGTACTTAAATTCTCTTATACGTCCAGTTGAATATAACCAAGTTCTTAGCTGGCCAAGCTGAAGTTTTAAAGCAGGAATTATTTCACATGCACCAGTTTAAATATGCAAGGACAGGAAATCAAAGAATGTGGCTACCCCCACACCTGTAATTACTAGCAAATAACAAAATTCAGCCAACACTAGCTTCAGTTCAAGTTACTGAAGAGCAGAATAACTTTAGTTAAAAATTCCTTCAACACTCAAATTAAATACTGTATTTTTTAAAAAAGTGCAGATAAAGGTACTTAAATTCTCTTATACGTCCAGTTGAATATAACCAAGTTCTTAGCTGGCCAAGCTGAAGGTTTAAAGCAGGAATTATTTCACATGCACCAGTTTAAATATGCAAGGACAGGAAATCAAAGAATGTGGCTACCCCCACACCTGTAATTACTAGCAAATAACAAAATTCAGCCAACACTAGCTTCAGTTCAAGTTACTGAAGAGCAGAATAACTTCAGTTAAAAATTCCTTCAACACTCAAATTAAATACTGTATTTTTTTAAAAAAGTGCAGATAAAGGTACTTAAATTCTCTTATACGTCCAGTTGAATATAACCAAGTTCTTAGCTGGCCAAGCTGAAGTTTTAAAGCCACTTAGTTTCTGTGCTGAATAGCCTACCATTGATGCACAGATTTTTATACTATAATTTATTGTATGATATGTTTTTAGTGTTTTACATATATATATATATATATATATTAGTATTCTATATTTGTTTGTTCTTGGGGATTGTTTGTTTAATTGATTGAGAGGAAGTGATGTCATCAAGCTATAGAGAGTATATATATATATATATATATATATATATGTATATATATATATATATATATATATATATATATATATATATATATATATATATATATATATATATATGTATATGTTAAATGCTTCTTACTGTGTTTGGCCTGAGGAAGCCTAAAAGGTGAAAGCGCTTGCCATTTTTATGCTATTAAAATATCTTGACCATTCTGTTTGGATTATTTATGGTGAAGTGAATACTGACCTAATTTATGAACTATGCTATCGTATGTTCCATGGACTGTGGCTCTATATTTTGGTGCTGGTATTTCGTACATTGAGGAAACCAGACCCGATTTGATTTTTTTATTTAGCTTTTATTGCACTGCCAGAACGGTCTCCCATACATTTTCATTATTGACTTTTCGTTGTTATTGGAGACCTCAATACAGAGCAGCTATTTTTTTCCTGATTCTCTAAATTCACCTTACGTAAGATGGCGGGAAAATAGACTGAAAAAGTCCTTAAACACAGAAGGCTCATAGGCACATACTGCAAGCCACATTTTAAATCAAAGACTTATTTTTTTATCATCAAATAAGCAGGAAAAAGTAATAAAACCTTAACATCGCTACAAAGAAAATGAGAACAAAAATACAGTGCACACATTTTACCTATATCCCCCATTGTCAGTAACAATATGTAAATACGGTGTTAAATATTACAAATTAACACCGTATAGAATTTTAACATTCCTTTCTACACACATACATTTCCAAACAGTAAAACCAGCCCCCAATACCACACTCATTCTATTAAAGTTACTCAGTTACTAACTTATTTAAAAAGGAAGAGTGAGAGGACAGCAAACAAAGGAAAAGGAATTACAAAAAATGTTTGAATATGGTATTTCCCTTTAGATCTATAATAGTTTAGTTAAAATAAGCTTACTATGTACTTTACTCTCTCTCGTGGAAAAACTACAATATTACAGTAATAGGGAGACATGCCTGTAAACTGAAATTAATGTACTGAAAAAAGAAAAGTATTACCTTTATGTGATACATTTAAAAGAGGTTTCAGAAACAACCTATTTTAAGACAAATAAAATATACATAACTAACAGGAAGTTTTGTTTGACTTATTTTTTGTTCTCCGACAAAATCATTCCTTGTAGCCTGTCTTTTTAAAGATACACTCAAGTCTGTATCATCAGCAGAATGAAGTATTTTTTTCTGTATGAATTAAATGTTCTTCTAAGGAATCAAATGTTTTTTCCCCCTCTGGCAAGAATAATCTTAGATTTGCAGGGTAGATTAGATGAGTTTTTATTCATTTTTTCTTCAGTGATTTTTAACACAGGAATACAAGCTTTTCTTTTTGAAACCACCAGATACGAATAGTCATTGTGAAATCTAATGAAAGAATCGCTAAGTTTTATGGGTGAAGCAGACTACTTTGTTTTCAACACTAGGTTCTTGTCTAGACTACAAATAAATTTGACTATTATACATCTTGCATTTGAAAGTTTTTTCATCGGTGTCACTACAGGCAAAGATCTATGAGCACTCTCTTTATGCCAAATGACAGAGCTTCAGGAAGGTTTAATATTTTAGGGATCCAACTGGATAAGAAGTTTACCATGGTATCTCCTAGTTGCTCAGGGACTCCATAAATCCAGATTTTGTTCTCCTCACCCTGTTCTCCAGGTCAAAATTTTCCCAAGAATTTATGTTGAATAAAATCAATGCTATGTTCTCCTTATGCAAGTTGGCCATCTATGTCAGTAACTGAATCCTCCCATAGCAGATATCTGGTATTTCTGTTTCACTACTTCATGGATTAATTCAATCTGTTTTACACAATCTTCTTTTATTTTCTCCACTTTGGAGTGCAGTTTATCTAGTTTTAAGGATAGGATTTATATACTACAAAGAATGGACTCTTCACTGATATGCAATCAGTTTTTGATAAGCATCTTTTTATTAACTACTCCTTCTCTCAAATGTTGCTTGCTGATGACTTTTAGGGGGGGGGGGGGTAAGGCTGTACTTGTCATTCTGACAGAAAAGTGGACTAATCTTGAATGGACCATTTTTCAGCTATGTGTGATCCATGTCTTTACTAACTGTGCCCTTGCAGATATAGCAAGATGGAGTATGAAATCCAAAAGGAACTACACAACTTTTTGTTCCCCATTGTACTCCTGGCTGTGGCTGCTTATTACAATGTGCACTTTGAGCTTTAGACATTCTGCAATATTTGAAGATGTTAGCATGTTACAACTGATTGCTCTCAGGTAGTCCCAGCTGTGAGTGTCACTTAGATCCAAGTGCGTACTGCCTGCAGCTGGATTGCCTGTGGGGTATGGAGCAACTTTTTCCTTTTTATGACAGCATGCACTTTTCATTTACCTTGTATAATTTAAGTGATGTCACACACACACATACTCTCTCTCTCTCTCAACAGCCATCAAATTTCTCCCATAGCAACAGAGAGCACTTCCTCCTCCTCCTGGCACTTAGGAATGTCTGGGCTTATTATTTTAATCTTAAAATATTAAGACACATATTGAAACAAAAATTAACTTGCAATACATAAAATAAAAATTGCAGGTTCGTTTTGCTTTAACATTTTAAGATTAAAATAAGCCAAGATGTTCCAAAAGTGCCCAGGAGGTGGAAAGTACAGTTGTGCACACTTGCCATAAATGTAGATGTTCGAGTGTATTCACTGCTGCAGTCATTACCTTTGGGTTATCTGCTTGCAGTAGCCCTCAGTCGGCCTGATTAACAAAGTCTTGGGTCCTGTGTCGGTTGCTGTCCCTTCTTCAATGACGTCTGGTCGTCAGGGGGTATAAAAAATGCAGCAGACAATGGTACATCAGGTTTTCTTGCCCCAGATGTCAGGTGCCCATCTAATGGGAAGCAATTCAATCTATAATTACAAGGATATACCTCCAACAAAAAAGCAAATACACCAAAAAGCTTTTTGAGCAAAGTAAGGGAGAGCAGATGTACAGCCAAAAGAAGAAAGGGGGCTGGAGGGAGGGTAACCAGGACTGCAACAGTGAATACACTCGAACATCTACATTTAAGGTAAGTGTACACAACTGTACTATGTTCTTCGTGTTTCACTGTTGCAGTCATTACATTTGGGTAAATTCCCAAAGCTAAGGGTGGGAGGAGGAATTTAAACAGGATTAGGACCAGCTATAAGACCCTGCAAGACTGATATAACATCACAACCGACCACAAACTTCTGAACAATAAAACCCAGTAGCACAATGACAAGTGCCGGACCACCGATAGATTGATATCCAAAGTTTTTATTACAAGAATGGTAAGCGCTTTCGGCTGTATAATACACCAGCCTTCATCAGACAATTTTAAAACACACATTGCATTACTTTTAAACCTTGTAGGTAATGAGCAATTAATTAATTAACCAATGATAGTATAACTCATTAATATTCAGCATTAGTATACACCTTTTCACCATACTGTATTCCATCTATTTACATTTCAAATGCCTGTGAACTAATAATTTAAAACCAACATATATACTATGTAAATACATTATGTATTAGAACATACCTAAGATATAAATCTATAAAAGTCTAAAATATAAACAAACAAAATGTCACTACTAAGTAGCGATTGTTTGAGCCTAATTTTTTTAATGTAAACATACTTGCATATGCAATCAAACTTATAAATTGATTTACTTTATACTAAACCTATATGTATAAATAATAACTAGGATGAGAATCCATCATCTATTGAGAGCTCTAAGTTTTAATATACTAGTAATGGAGATGGAATAATTTAGTCCTGGAAATTGTGTGGCATTCAAATGAACCTGCCACCAATATTCTTTTGACTCTAATATTAATTTCCATGGACCTCTTCTAGGGGATGGCCGTATTTGTTCCAATATTATGAAACCAAATTTGTGCGTATGATTATGCATTATATGCCTAAATAAAGCATTATTAGTTGACTTCCTGCTGATGTCATAGACATGCTCATATATACGTTGTTTTAGTTTACGTTCAGTTTTTCCTATGTAATAGGCCGCACACTGTCCGTATATTGCAGCATATACTACTCCAGAAGTATTACAATTGTATTTTCCTTTTACTTTTATCAAAATTCCATTAATATAAGTAAGTTCACTTTCTATAATATACAAACAATTGCACGTTACATTTTCTCATACCTCCATTAATGAAGCTGTCTAAATTTGAGCAGGTATTGCACCAATCCTTTAAATTTTTATCCCTTTTATATATAATTGAAGGCTGCATTCCCAATATGTTTTCCAATTGGGTATCACCCCTAAATAATGTCCAATTCTTCATGACCAAACCTTTAATATATTCAGAATCTTGTGTAGAAGTGGTAATAAATGCCAAGTTACCTTTTGTGACATGCCTATCATTATTAGCACTATTAAGATTGCTACTATTATTATTTTGTGCCATTACTGTATATTGGTTAAAAACTATAGATTCTTGCTGACTAACACTTTCAGTTGCTGTATCCGCTAGCAATGGTTTATAAAACCCGTTAGTTCTTTTTATTACTTCATTAAGTATTCCATCAACAAACTGTTGTGGATAATCTCTATTTAAAAACATGTTTGCTATGAATTGACATTCATCCACAAATTCATCGAATTTGGTGACCATACGTGTGGCTCGGACCAATTGGCCTTTCAAAACCGCTTTTTTTACATGTCGAGGATGATTGCTATCAAAATGCAAAAATTTATTAGAGTAAGTTTTTTTGCGGTATATATTAGCCTTTTGAGAGTTACGTGTTATGTCCTTCTGTAAGTGAATATCCAAATAAGCTATGCTGTCATTTCCTACTTCATAAGTGAAAGACAAAAATTCAGTAGTGTCATTTATGTATTTTATAAATACCTCAATCAATTCTGCTGGTCCCTTCCAAATGAAAAACAAATCTAAGAATCGACTATATAACTCTACATGCTGCATGAATTCTGATGAGAATAAATATCTCTTTTCCCAGACTGCCATAATAACATTTGCATACAATGTACCCACAGGAGAGCCCATCGCTACCCCCTTGATTTGTTTAAAATATTGCCCATCATGGAAGATGTAATTGTTGGTTAATACCAATTCTAATAAATCAACCAAAGCATTAAGTTCATCTTGAGGTATTGGTATAATCTCAAAGAAAAAAATCAGAAAACCAAGTGATACCTAACTGGTGGGGTATACAAGTGAACAAATCTTTCACATCCACAGTGATAAACATGATTTTACCAACATTATTAATATTTAAGCTGTTGACCTTAGTGAGAAAATCCCAAGAGTCTCTGCAAATATATTCTAAACTTTTTATTTTTTTCTTTTAATGTTATATCAATATATTTAGCTATGTAGTAAGTTTTTGAACCACCTGCGTCTACTATAGGACGCATTGGTGGGCTTTGCAGATCTTTATGTAATTTAGGTGCTCCAAACATTATTGGAATCTTGGGATTATTCACTTGCATGTACGAAAATGCTTGATTGGTTATCTGCCCTTGCCACAGCATGTCTTCAAGAGTATAATCGATTCTAGAATAAGAAATGTTAATTTCATTAATTGAAACTTCCATGTATGCATCATACAATATATGTGTTAGTTGTTGATTATAATCAAACAAATTCATTATAACAAGTCCACCTCCCTTATCCGGTTGCATAATCCGGATATTACCATTGATTTTTAATTCATTTAACGTGTCACTTTGAACCTTCATAAAATTAGTGAGCATAGGTTAATCTTTTTTGTTATTAAAATGAATGTGATACCTGAAGTCAAGTTCACATATTTCCTCAAATAGTTTTATTTTAGGATGGAGGGGTGGATTTGTGATACTAGGCACACGTAAAAAATTATATTCCATACATGGAGCTTGCTGTTGTAAAACCGCTAGATTGATTTTTCTGGTGAAAAGTTTTAACTCTGTAATAAGATCAGTCATTTTTGCCCTTCTTTTTGGAACAAAAGTGAGGCCTTTACTGAATATATCCGCTTGCTCAGTGGTGATGACAGCCTCACTATAATTATAAATGTGAAAATCACCCTTCATATTGGAGATGAGCTGGTATGCATTAACGTTATTTTGATAATTATCCAAACTTACTGGATTTAATTGCAGTTGCTCCGTGAGCCTGTCCTCGGTTTCCTCCATACTCACGAACTGCTGTTCCTCATCCTGTAATTGTCTTTGTTGCGAAGCCGCTCCGAGCGGCGCAAACTGCCATTCTCTAAAGGGAGTTGTTGGTTGTTACTATTTTCTTTATCTTGCGTTTGCCCACCATTATCATCCCCAAATTGAGAAGTGTTGCCCATAGCTTCTTTGCGCCATTGCCCTCGAGATGGTTTGGATAAGCCAACCCCTTGGAATAGTCCACTCTATCTCTTTGCAATTTCCATTTTTTTCTTTCCACCACGATGTTACTGTGTTTGTCTATTTGGGTAAACACTTCTAAATATTGATTATGACATGCATTAAATGCCGACTGTTGTTTGATTTTAGTATCCAAAACCTGAATTTGCGCATTGAGATCATCCATTTCTATTGAATTATATTTTATTAACACTTGTAAGAACTCACACCCCTGCCGATCAAATAGTTGTAGTAACTCCTTCTAAAGTGCACTATTCTCCTTTAAGCCTGTAGGATACTTCCAGTATCTCAGGCCCTTAGGAATTTGTTGTATTTTGATACATTCTTTAAAGTAAGATTTCGTACACCAATTTACGATACAGCCATACAAGGTCATGGAACTCATCCACCATTGATGAAAAACTTGGTGTACTAGAGTTTCTATCACCACCATTACATTTCACTTGATTAAGCCATTGCTACAATTCATTAGCATTGAAAACCATATCAATATTTTGCGACTCATCCCATTCCTGTGGTGGCAATTGCCCTGGAGGGATGCTATCAGTACTGTCAACACTATCCATTCTATTATTACTAAAATTTGGTAACCTTAGACCACCATTGTTTCCAGACATTTGTTGTATCAGTTGAGTGAGACTAAGAACCGACTGCTGTAGCGTATCGAATTCAATTCTTGTGACCATTGTGTCTTGTGACTCTTGCGTGCTGCCGGATGCCATGAAAAGTACAGTTTTGTACCTACCATAAATGTAGATGTTCGAGTGCTCATACAGCTGCAGTCATTGCAGATGGGTTATCCTGCCGTCAGGCGGGTCCTCGGTCGGCCTAATTCCAAAGTCTAGGTCCGGCGTCGGTTGTCGTCGCTTCTTCCCTGATGTCAGTGCGGCAGGGGTATTAAAGAGGCAGCCAATGCCATTTTCTTCAGTTTTTCTTGCCCCAGATGTCAGGTGCCCCCAGAAGGAAGGCAAAGCAATGTTATGCAAACATGCAAAATAGATAAATCAAAAAACAGTAGTTGCAAGCAAATACACCATAAAAGAATACCCCAAATAGGTTGTATGATAGAGGTGTTTGTCATAAGGCCTGTCCTAAGAGGGGATGGAGGGGGGGTAACCTGGACTGCAACTGTATGAGCACTCGAACATCTACATTTATGGTAGGTACAAAACTGTACTATGTTCATCGTGCATACAGCTGCAGTCATTACAGATGGGAAGAATCCCAAAGCTAAGTAGGGGTGGTAGGCACTAAGTGGAACTAGGAGGAGCGAGGATGCCCTGCAAGACTGCTGTGGCAAAACCCGCTCTAGATTTAGAGTATAGTGGAAGGTGATAGTGCTTGGAGAAAGTGTGCACTGAACTCCAAGTGGCTGCTTCCAAAATGTCCTTGGTAGGGAACTCCCTGAGGAAGGCTGCAGAGGTAGCTGTGGCTCTGGTGGAGTGGGATCTGATGCATGCAGGCACAGGTTTTCCATGAAATGAGTAACAAAAGCGTATGCAGTGGGCTATCCATTTTGAAACTGTCTGTTTGGAAATAGCCTTTCCTTGAGCACCAGTAGCATAGGAAACACAGAGTTGCTCGGATTTCCTGAATGGCTTTGTCCTGTCCAAATAGTAATGAAGTTGTCTGTGAATGTCCAAGGAATGTAGTAGTCTTTCCCTTTGTTTTGTGGATTAGGATAAAAGGTAGGTAAGTGGATAGTCTGATTCAAAGCTACACTGGAAACTACCTTTGGCATAAAGGTAGGGTTGGTTCATAAGGAAACTCTGTCCTGATGGAAAATGATGAATGGTTGCACAGCCATGAGGGCCTGTAGCTCTGAAACCCTGCGTGCTGAGGTGATAGCCAGAAGAAAGGCTGTTTTCCATGACAAGTATTGTAGTTCTGTTGAAGAAGCTGGCTCGAAGGGAGGAAGGGTCAGCTTTTCCAATACGAAGTTGAGGTCCCAAGCTGGGACTGGTGGTTTCCTTGGGGGTTTTATATTTGCCCCTCTGAGGAACTGCCTTAAGAGAGGATGAGAGAATAAAGGAGGATCTGTGTTGTATTGTGCAGAAATGGCTGAAGCGTGGATCTTGATGGAGGAGAAGGAAAGTCCACTGTTTAACATCTCAGCTAGGTACTGTAAAATTTGAGGTATATTTATTACCCAAGGATTCTGGCCCTTTTCTTGATTCCAGGCACAAAATCGTTTCCATTTGGTGGAGTAGGCTTTTCTAGTAGAAGGTCTTCTGGCCTCTAAGATGACATCCTGCACCTCCTTGGAGAGGAGAGTCTGTTGGGAAATCAAGGAAATCTCCATGCAGCTAGATTTAGGGTTTTGAGCTGGCTGTGAAGGGTTTTGTAGTTGTGCTGGGACAACAGAAGAGGGACTAGAGGTAGGATCCATGGTGGGGAATGTGTCAGGCTCTTCAGGAGTGGATACCAGTGTTGTCTTGGCCAGTCTGGAGCAATGAGAATCATTTTCGGCCTCTCTGCTCTGGCTTTTAATAGAACTTTGGGCAGCAGAGGAAGAGGCGGGAAGGCATAGACTGTCAATGTTGTCCAATCGAAAGAAAGTGCGTCCACTTTCCAGGCCTGGGGATGATAGGTCCTTGAACAAAATTTTTTCAACTGGTAATTTCTGTGGGTAGCAAAGAGATCTATGTCTGGCTGTCCCCATGCCTGAGTTATCTTTGTGAAAACTTGAGGATGCAACTTCCATTCGTGTGGATCTGTCATATTTCTGCTTAGGTTGTCTGCCAGTGTGTTTTCCTTCCCTGGCAGGAATTGTGCCTGTAGTTGAATTTGCAATTCCAGTGCTGTGTTCCATAGGGTCATGGCTTGCCTGCACAGGAGGTATGAATGAGTTCCCCCCTGTTTGTTTATGTACCACATCACTGTGGTGTTGTCTGTCCTTATCAATAGCTGGCCTGGATGCTGTAGGTCTTTGAAGGTCATAATAGCATTTTGCACGGCTAGCATTTCCTTTTGGTTGATGTGTAGGTGGATTCTCTTTTTGGGACCATTTTCCCTGAATGCACTGATCTGTCATGTGTGCTCCCCAGGCGTAGACTGAGGCGTCTGTTGTGATGATTTGAGTTGCTTGAGGTACACAGAAAGGGAGACCTGTGTTTGTTTGGCAAGCTTGAGCCCACCACAAAAATTCCTTTTGAAGGCATGGAATGAGTGGTATAATTGTTTCCAAGCCGTGGCTGTGTTGAGACCATACGTTTTTTAGGTACCATTGAAGTTTGCTCTTATGCAGCTTTGCACATGGGATTAGTAGGATGCAAGATGCCATGAATCCCAGAGTCTGCAGGACTTTCCTTGCAGTTAGCCTGGTGAAAGTTGCCATTTTGCTGAAGTATTGAGACAGTTGCCCTTGTTTGTCTGGCGTGAGGTAGGCCCATCTGGGTGGTTGCATTCAAGTTGGCATCCAGGAAAATTATTTGTTGAGAGAGTATTAGTTTTGATTTCTTTTTGTTGACTGTGTATCCCAGGAAGTTCAACAGTTTTATTACAAATGCCGGGTGCTGCAGTAGTATGTCCTTGCTGTCCGCTTGGATCAGGCAGTCATCCAGATATGGGTAGATTTGTATTCCTTGTAGTCTGCAGAAGGCGATTACTGATAACAGGCATTTCATAAACACTCTGGGCGCAGTAGATAAGCCAAAGGGCAATGCAGAGAATTGGTAATGGGTTGAACCTGCAAGAAATCTGAGGTATCTTCTGCAATCTTGTCTGATAGGGACATGCAGGTATGCCTCCTTGAGGTCCAATGTTACCAGCCAGGACTCCTTGCCCAGCATGGGAAGAAGCTGCTGTAATGTGAGCATCTTGAATTTTGGCACCTGTAGATATGTGTTTAGGATGGATAGGTCTAAGATAGGTCTCCAATCTTTGTCTTTCCTTGGTACCAAGAATAGTCTGGAATAAAACCCTTGACCTTGTTCTTTTGCAGGTACCTCTTGAATCGCTTTCATGTCCATGAGAGCTGAAATTTGTTTTTGTGCCTCTGCCCTTTGATTTTGTGGCAGGTTTGGCATGCCTCTCATTTTTGGAAGGGTGTGAAAGTGGAACCTGTAGCCTCTGTCTATAATGTCCAGAATCCATTTGTCTTTTGTAACAATATGCCAATTTTTTGAGAATAATGCCAGTTTTCTGCCCAAATGTGCTGCCATTAAAGCTTTGCTTGGTAGGTGTAGGGGGAAGTCATTGTGACTGTTTTCTAAATGACTGTGATCTATCTTCTCCACCTCTTGGGGTTGGGCGTTTGCCACTGTCTGGCTCCGAAAGATACTTGAGGTTGCCCTCTACCCCTTGGGCGCCTGTATCTGCCCCTTTGATGTCTGTCCGTGGCTGGAAAGGACCAATTTTTTGAAGGCCAGTTTCTGCTGAAACGTGGAGGTTGTACCTGCAGGAAATCTTTCACTGTTTGCATTGATTTCGCTTTTTCCTCCATTTTCTTTAGTACCTCCTCAGCTTTAACACCAAACAATACATCTTTTTGAAGAGGTGCATCTAATAATTTAGCTTTGACATGATCTGGTAAGGTTTGCCCTTTGAGCCAAGCATGCCTACGTATAACAGACCCCGTAACAGCAGCTCTACATGAGGACTCTAAAGCATCAAAACCACACTGCAAGGTATGTTTACCCACTTGCTCTGCACCATGCAACAAATCCTGCAACTCTTTTAAATCTGGTTGTTCTGGTTGTGTCATTTTGCTTTTCAACTGAGATAACAAAAACTGTTGATACTTTAACATATGGAACTGACAGTTTAATGCCCTCATGGTTAAAGTGGCGGAGGTGTACACCTTTTTCCCCCACCTTTCTAAAGCTCTGGAATCTCTCTCTGAAGGTAATGGGTTTTTAGCAGTAGAGGCCTTAATTCCCTTGGGACCCTGTGAAATAGTTTCTGGGTCAGCAGTTTGGCTTTTATATAGGAACTGGTGAGAATCAGGAACCCGGTAATACCTGTCTGGTTTAACAGGAGCTGGAGGCAAAGAATCTGGATTAAGGCTGGCTTCTGTGTACACATCATCCAATATATCTAAAACAGGAGGGATAGCCAGGGGCCTATGCTGGGGGAGCAGAAGAAATTCCCTGAGCCTTTTCTTGGAATCTGAGTAATCTTGGCCTTCCCAGTGAAAGTGTTCCCTCAATGTATGCAGGGTTTCCCCAAAAGAGTAGTCCTCAGGGGGGGAGACCAAGGGAATAGACACCTCTGCATCAGAGTCTTCGAATGGAGAATAGGCATAATCCTGGTCCTCAGAATGTTCTGAGGTAATAGAAGCTTGATCTGAAGAAGAGCAGTCTTCCTCTAATCTGGACCTTTTGTCAGAGGGGGGGTTGAGAACCCCTGATAAGAGTAATCAAATCCTCAGCCATTTTAAGCATCTGCTTTTTAGGCATGGGGCCCTGAGAGGGGTTCTGAGGACCCTGTATTTTGGTTTTCATGGCTGCTTTAGATTTAGTGAAAGCTTTAATAGAGAAGGAGGAAAGCCTGAAGACACCTTGAGAAATGGCAGGCCTGTCTAAATTCTGAGTTTCCCCCCCAAGAGTGGCGTCGGTATCTGCAGTAGGAATGGGGACCGAGGAGCCTGCAACCTCGGGTACTGAAGACACCGGTAATGTAGTGTCATCGGTACTCAGGGGCTGCGTAAGCGCCTCGCTGAGCACCGGAGAACCAGTAGTCGGCCTTAGCCTGGTCTCAGTAGTCGGTGCGGACCTCGTATGTCGGTCCTTATCTTTGTGCCTTTTGCTCAAAACTGGAGTCAGAGTATCCGATGACATAATATAATTAATTTTTTTGCCAAAATAGAATCTAGCACAAAAACGGCAGGCCGAGACGTTGTGGTCTGGGCCTAAGCAAGGTATACAGAAAGAGTGGAAATCCTTATGCGGTATTTGCTTCCCACATGAAATGCAATTATTAACTTTGTCTGACATCGGTCAGAGGCAAGAAAAGTTTCCCCAACGGGGTACTTAGCTTTCAAGATGACTTCGGCTGAAATACTTTCGTAAATCTCAAGAGCTGGCCGACTGGCACTTGAACTGCTTCTGCTTCGGGCACTGCGCGGCAAGAAAGACTGGAGAAAATGGCGTCGGCTGCCTCTTTTATACCCCTGCCGCACTGACGTCAGGGAAGAAGCGACGACAACCGACGCCGGACCTAGACATTGGAATTCAGCCGACCGAGGACCCGCCTGACGGCAGGATAACCCATCTGTAATGACTGCAGCTGTATGCACGATGAACATCTGATATAACACCACAACCGACCACAAACCTTTGAACAATAAAACCCAGCAGCACAATGACAAGTGCCGGACCACCGATAGATTGATATCCAAAGTTTTTATTACAAAAATGGTAAGCGCAACATATATACTATGTAAATACATTATGTATTAGAACATACCTAAGACATAAATCTATAAAAGTCTAAAATATAAAACATAAACATAAAATGTCACTACTAAGTAGCGATAGTATATATGTTGGTTTTAAATTATTAGTTCACAGGCATTTGAAATGTAAATAGATAGATGGATACCTTATGGTGAAAAGGTGTATACTAATGCTGACTATTAATGAGCTATACTATCATTGGTTAATTCAATTAATTGCTCATTACCTACAAGGTTTAAAAGTAATGCAATGTGTGTTTTAAAATTGTCTGATGAAGGCTGGTATTGTATAGCCGAAAGTGCTTACCATTTTTGTAATAAAAACTTTGGATATCAATCTAAAGGTGGTCCGGCACTTGTCATTGTGCTACTGGGTTTTATTGTTCAAAAGTTTGTGGTCGGTTGTGGTGTTATATCAGTTTCATGGCATCCGGCAGCACGCAAGAGGCGGACACAATGGTCACAAGAATTGAATTCGATAAGCTACAGCAGTCTGTTCTTAGTCTCACTCAACTGATGCAACAAATGTTTGGAAACAATGGTGGTCTAAGGTTACCAAATTTCAGTAATAATAGAACGGATAGTGTTGACAGTACTGATTGTATCCCTCCAGGGCAATTGCCACCACAGGAATGGGATGAGTCGCAAAATATTGATATGGTTTTCAATGCTAATGAATTGCAGCAATGGCTTAATCAAGTGAAATGTAATGGTGGTGATAGAAACTCTAGTACACCAAGTTTTTCATCAATGGCGGATGAGTTCCATGACCTTGTATGGCGGTATCGTAAATTGGTGCACGAAAACTCTTACTTTAAAGAATGTATCAAAAGACAACAAATTCCTAAGGGCCTGAGATACTGGAAGTATCCTACAGGCTTAAAGGAGAATAGTGCACTTTAGAAGGAGTTACTACAACTATTTGATCGGCAGGAGTGTGAGTTCTTACAAGTGTTAATAAAATATAATTCAATAGAAATGGATGATCTCAATGCGCAAATTCAGGTTTTGGATACTAAAATCAAACGGTCGGCATTTAATGCATGTCATAATCAATATTTAGAAGTGTTTACCCAAATAGACAAACACAGTAACATCGTGGTGGAAAGAAAAACCCAGAAATTGGAAAGAGATAGAGTGGACTATTCCAAGGGGTTGGCTTATCCAAAACCATTGCGAGGGCAATGGCGCAAAGAAGCTATGGGCAACACTTCTCAATTTGGGGATGATAATGGTTGGCAAACGCAAGATAAAGAAAATAGTAACAACCAACAACTCCCTTTAGAGAATGGCAGTTTGCGCCGCTCGGAGCGGCTTCGCAACAAAGACAATTACAGGATGAGGAACAGCAGTTCGCGAGTATGGAGGAAACAGAGGACAGGCTCACGGAGCAACTGCAATTAAATCCAGTAAGTTTGGACAATTACCAAAACAGCTTTAATGCATACCAGCTCATCTCCAATAATGAAGGGTGATTTTCACATTTATAATTATAGTGAGGCTGTCATCACCACTGAGCAAGCGAATATATTCAGTAAAGGCCTCACTTTTGTTCCAAAAAGAAGGGCAAAAATGACTGATCTTATTACAGAGTTAAAACTTTTCACCAAAAAAATCAATCTAGCGGTTTTACACCAGCAAGCTCCATGTATGCAATATAATGTTTTACGTATACCTAGTATCACAAATCCACCCCTCCATCCTAAAATAAAACTATTTGAGGAAATATGTGAACTTGACTTCAGGTATCACATTCATTTTAATAACAAAAAAGATAAAATGATGTTCACTAATTTACAAAGGTTCAAAGTGACACATTAAATGAATTAAAAATCAATGGTAATATCCGGATTACGCAACCGGATAAGGGAGGTGGACTTGTTATAATGAATTTGTTTGATTATAATCAACAACTAACACATATATTGTATGATGATGCATACATGGAAGTTTCAATTAATGAAATTAACATTTCTTATTCTAGAATCAATTATACTCTTGAAGACATGCTGTGGCAAGGGCAGATAAACAATCAAGCATTTTCGTACATGCAAGTGAATAATCCCAAGATTCCAATAATGTTTGGAGCACCTAAATTACATAAAGATCTGCAAAGCCCACCAATGCATCCTATAGTAGATGCAGGTGGTTCAAAAACTTACTGATTAGCTAAATATATTGATATAACATTAAAAGAAAAAGTTTAGAATACATTTGCAGAGACTCTTGGGATTTTCTCACTAAGGTCAACAGCTTAAATATTAATAATGTTGGTAAAATCATGTTTATCACGGTGGATGTGAAAGATTTGTTCACTTGTATACCCCACCAGTTAGGTATCACTTGGTTTTCTGATTTTTTCTTTGAGATTATACCAATACCTCAAGATGAGCTTAATGCTTTGGTTGATTTATTAGAATTGGTATTAACCAACAATTACATCTTCCATGATGGGCAATATTTTAAACAAATCAAACGGGTAGCGATGGGCTCTCCTGTGGGTACATTGTATGCAAATGTTATTATGGCAGTCTGGGAAAAGAGAATTTATTCTCATCAGAATTCATGCAGCATGTAGAGTTATATAGTCGATTCTTAGATTATTTGTTTTTCATTTGGAAGGGACCAGCAGAATTGATTGAGGTATTTTTAAAATACATAAATGACACTACTGAATTTTTGTCTTTCACTTATGAAGTAGGAAATGACAGTATAGCTTATTTGGATATTCACTTACAGAAGGACATAACACAACTCTCTAAAGGCCAATATATACCGCAAAAAAACTTACTCTAATAAATTTTTGCATTTTGATAGCAATCATCCTCGACATGTAAAAAAAGCGGTTTTGAAAGGCCAATTGGTCCGAGCCGCACGTATGGTCACCAAATTCGATGAATTTGTGGATGAATGTCAATTCATAGCAAACATGTTTTTAAATAGAGATTATCCACAACAGTTTGTTGATGGAATACTTAATGAAGTAATAACTTTGGATATCAATCATGCAAGATTGCAGTGGCAAAGCCAGCTCCGAATTTAGAGAAAATTGGCAAATGATAATGCTTGGTGAAAGTATGTACAGAGCTCCAGGTAGCAGCGTCTAGGATGTCCCTGGTAGGAATGCCCCTGAGAAAGGCTGTGGAGGTAGATGCAGCCCTGGTTGAATGGGGTCTGATGCCCTGTGGGATAGGTTTTAAATGGTGCTTATAGCAGAAATGAATGCAGTGGCCTATCCATTTTGAAATGGTTTGCTTTGAAATAGCTTTCCCCTCTGTCCCTGCAGCAAATGCCACCAGCAGTTCTTCAGATTTCCTTTGAGGTTTAGTCCTGTCCAAGTAAAATCTAAGTTCTCTATGCACATCTCAGGAGTGCAGTATTCGTTCCCCTTTGTTCTGTGGGTTAGGAAAGAAGGTAGGCAAATGAATGGAATGATTAAGAGCCACACTGGAAACCACCTTGGGCATGAAGGAGGGATTGGTTCTGGGGGTCACCCTGTCCCCAAGAAAGATGATGAAAGACTCCACTGCCATAAGGGCCTGTAACTCAGACACCCTTCTTGCAGAAGTGACTGCTAAAAGGAAAGCGGTTTTCCAGGAAAGGAATTTTAAATCTGCAGTAGCAGCTGGCTCAAAAGGAGTAAGAGTGAGTTTCTCCAAGACAAAGTTAAGGTCACAGGCTGGAGTTGGAGCTCGCTTGGGTAGCCTTAAATTTTTGGCCCCTCTGAGGAACTGCTTGAGCAGTGGGTGAGAAAAGAGGGGAGACTCTCTGCTGTAATGAGCTGAAATGGCTGAGGCATGAATTTTGATGGCGGTAAAGGACAAGCCCTTATGAAGCATCTCAGTCAAGTATTATATAATCTGAGGTAAACTGGGCACTGCTGCGCTCATCCCTTGAGATCGATTCCAGGCACAAAATCTTTTCCATTTTGCAGCATAAGATTTTCTACTACTAGGCCTCCTTGCCTCTAAAATGATATCCATCACTGATTTACTGAGGGATGGTAAAGGAGAGATCAGGTAATTAGCCAGGCTGCTAGGTTCAGGGTTTGCAGCTGAGGGTGCAGAATCTGGTTCTCTTGCTAAGACAACAGGGAAGGAGTCTGAGGCAGGTTTTTCTAGCTGAAGGATAGAGCATCTACTTTCCAGGCTAGTTTGTGAGGAATCCTTGTGCAAAATTTATCCAAATGATGGTTCTGGGAGGAGGCAAACAGGTCTATATCCGGGCTCCCCCACTTGCTTCTCAACATGTTGAAAATCCTTGGCTCCAGTTTCCACTCGTGTGGGTCCATCAGGTTTCTGCTTAGTCAGTCTGCTAGTGTATTTAGTTTTCCTGGCAGGAATTGAGCTTGTATATTCACTTGGTAGATCAAGGCTGTGTTCCACAATGCTACGGCTAGTCTGCAGAGAGGGTAATAATGTGTACCCCCCCCTGCTTGCTTATGTACCACATGACAGTGATGTTGCCCGTCTTTACCATTAGTTGTCCTGGAAGAATGTGGTCCTTGAAGGCTGTCAGAGCATTCTGTACAGCTAACATTTCCTTTTGATTTTTGTGCAGGTGCATCTGACTTGGGTTCCGTTTGCCCTGAATGCACTTCCCTGACAGGTGAGCCCCCCCCATGCATAGTCTGATGCGTCTGTTAAGGTTTGAGCGTCAGGGGGTAGTGTGAATGGTAGTCCCCCGTTTTGGTGACAGGCCTCTGCCCACCAAAGGAACTCTAGGCGTAGGCAAGGTAAGACAGGAATCATTGCTTCTAGATCCTGTGAATGTTGACACCATAGGCTTTTGAGATACCATTGTAGTTTCCTCATACGCAGCCTTGCATATGGAATTAGAAGAATGCAGGAGGCCATGAACCCCAAAGGCTTGCAGTATTTGCCTTGCAGACAGCTGAGTTTTTGTGGCCACTTGTTTGAAGTAGGTTGTCAAATGAATCCGTTTCTCTGGCGTGATGAAAGCCATCTGGGAAGTTGCATTCAAGCTTGCTCCCAGGAATTAATTTGTTGACAGGGTACCAGGTGTGATTTCTTTTCGTTTATGGTGTACCCCAGACAAGTCAGCACCCTATGAACAAAAGCCAGATGATTCAAAAGTATGTCCTGGCTTTCTGCCTGAATTAGACAATCGTTAGGTATGGGTATATTTGAATATTTCTTTGCCTACAAAATGCAATGACTGGAGCTAGGCACTTTGTGAATACCCTGGGTGCAGTAGTTAAGCTAAAGGGTAGTGCAGAGAACTGATGGTGCATGTAGCCTGCTTTGAAGTATAGGTATCTTCTGCAAGACTCCCTGATAGGGGTGTGCAGGTATGCTTCTTTGAAATCTAGTGTTGCCAACCATGCATCTTTGCCTAGCATAGGAAGCAGCTGGTGAAGAGTCAGCATTTTGAATTTTGGAATCACCAAAAAGGTGTTTAGAGTAGAAAGGTTCAGGATAGGATGTCATGTATTGCCTTTTCTGGGTACCAGGAAAAGTTTCGAATAAAAACCTTGTTCCTTTTCCTCTTCTGGTACCAAATGAATAGTCCCCATGCTTAAGAGAGAGAGAACTTGATTTTGGGCCTATGCCCACTGATTTGGGGGTAGATCTGGCCACCCGCTTGGTATTGGTAACTTGTGGAAGTGAAATCTGTATCCTTGGGACACTATATTTAAAACCCATTGGTCCTGGGTAATGAGTTCCCAGTTTCTGGCCAGCAGACCAATCTTTCCACCTAAAGGAGCATTCAGTTGGGAAGTGCTTGGAAGTTTTAAAAGCAAGTAATTGAGACGGTTTTTCATAGGAGGGAGTCTTACTACTCCCAGCTTTGGGTGCAGAAATCCCCCACTGCTAAGTCTTGTGTGTCCCCTGGGACTGAAATCTGGGGTTTCTGCTGCGTCTGGGTTTGGCTTGAGAAGACCTGGAAGGTGCCAGAAAGGATCAATTCTTAAAGGGCCAATGCCTACTAAATCTAGAAGGCTGAACTTGCAAGAAATCTTCAACAGTTTACATACATTTGGCTTTATCTTCCACCTTTTTAAGAAATTCCTCAGCTTTATTGCCAAACAGGAGGTCCTGATTTAAGGGAGCATCCAACAGTTTAGCTTTAAAATGATCAGGCAAAGATTGCTACTTAAGCCAAGCATGCCTTCTGAGCACAGACCCAGTTAACAGCAGTCCTGCAAGAGGCCTCTAATGAATCAAATCCACATTGCAAAGTATGTTTACCAACCTGTTCAGCAGAATGCATTAAATCCTGTAATTCTTTATTTTCAGCACAGTCAGGAATCAACATTTTCTGTTTAAGCAACCCAGTAACATGTTGTTGATACTTTAACATATGAAACTGGCAGTTTAAAGCCCTAATGGCCAAGGTTGCAGAAGTGTAAACCATCTTACCCCATCTATCCAGCGCCCTGGAGTGTCTATCAGAAGGAGTAGGATTTTTAGCAGTAGAAGCCTTAATGCCCTTGGGTCCCTGTAAAATAGTCCCTGGATCCGCAATAGGATTTTTAGAAAGAAACTTGTGTGAATAAAGAACCTTGTAATATCGGTCAGGTTTTCTGGGAACAGGAGGCAAAGAATCGGGGGCCAAACTAGATTCCGAAAAGGCATCATCAACAATGTCTAGTACAGTAGGTACAGCTAAAGGCCTATGCTGAGGCAGGAGTAAAAAATCCCTAAGCCACTTTTTTGAATCAGAAAAATCCAGGCTTTCCCAGTGGAAATGCTCCCTTAGAGTATGTAAGATTTCACCAAAAGAAAAATCCTCTGGAGAGGAAGCAGAGGGAATAGAGTCCTCTGCATCAGAATCCTCATAAGTAGATAAAGGCAAATCCAGATCATCAGAAGAATCAGAAAAATCAGAATCCTGGTCAGAAGATTCATAAACAACTTCAGTCCTAGGTCTCTTAGAAGGGGAAGGTTGGCTTCCCCTGATTAAAGTTATAAGATCTTCAGCCATTCTTATTTGTTTTTTAGGCATAGAGGCCTGAGCATGCGGCCTGGGCGTCGGTTTCTTAGGCATGGTTCGAGATTTAGGCCTAAATGAAGGAGGAGGCATCAGTTTAAAATGCAAGTCCACAGGCCTGAATACACCCCTCAGAAGCCGGTGGCTGCACAGCGGCTCCAGACCCATCCAAGGTAGCGACATCTGCAGGTTCCACAGTTACAGCATCTCTGGGCATATCGGACTCCGAATGGGTCTCAGTAGAGGCCTGCGAATTAGAAGTAGCGGGCATCAGGAGCTGAGAAAGCACCTCACTGAGTACCGGCGAACCGGCGACTGGCGTAGGAGAAGCATCGTCGGCAGCTTTGGACCTAGGTGGCCTGTCTCGGTCTTTATCGTTACGTTTTTTCAGAATCCCGGTAGTCGGATGGCTAACCGACGTCATTTCTGGATAATTAAACAGAGAACCAAAATATTTAGAGGTGAAAATATACCAACGACGGATAGTGCGCTGATTAAATAAAGCACAAAACCGACCGAAAGGTATGTCGTGGTCAGGGCCCAGGCAAGGAATACAGTACAAATGAAAATCTTTGTGAGGTATTTGCTTTCCACAAGTAATGCAATTATTAACTTTTACTGACATCGGTAAGGAGCAAGGAAAAGTTTCCCCAACGGGGTACTTAGCTTTAGTTGAAGACCTCGGTTCTGAAACTCAAAAACGAAAATTTCAGGAGTCGGCTGACGGGCACTTGCAAACTGCTTCTGCTTCGGGCACCGCACGGCAAGAAAGAATGATGTAATGGTGTCGGCTGCATGTTTTATACCCCTGACGACCTGACGTCATGGAAGAACAGCCAGCATCCAACGCAGGTCCCAAGCCTTTCTTAATCAGGCCGACTGAAGGCTACTGCAAGCAGACAACCCAAATGTAATGACTGCAACAATGAAACACGAAGAACATGCGTCATTCTTCTCTGTTGGCTGTTGCTACAGGAGATATTTGATGGCTGGTTAAAGAAAGACCGGATAAAAAGGGAGTCTACTGTACTAATACAATCATTCTTGCAAGTCTGTAATTGAACTGATAATGTACTACAGCGAAATGGAAAGGCTGTAACTATTAAATCAAACAAACCTCAGTGGCTTTTTTTCCTGACATACCCTCAACTGAAACTGAAGTAGTAAACTAATACTGTATTAATATTTCAACATTTTTTTTTGCATTTCTATAAAATTACTCTCAACTGTTGAAGAACTTTCTAAGTTTACTCTGTGACTCTCAGGTCATAACACAGCCTTCTGTGTGTAAATCCCCACCTACTGTCTTAACACAGCCATTCCTTTAGCTGACATTTTTTTTTTTTTCAGTACTACTGAACGCTGCAAGGATTAATCACTACAGTCTAAACTTTTCTTGAATAAATAACTAACTGCATAACTGTCACTAAGAATATCAAACTGATCTTAAACATACTGATTTATGGCTTACAGTGCTATCTAATTCACCTCGCTGAGCAGGCCTGTAAATCTGATCTGGTGTGCTTGGTAAACTGCAATATCTGCATGAAAAACATACAATCTCGAACCGTTCACATATACACATTTATTACAGCTGAAATGATCTGATTCTAGAAGTTGACTTGTCTGTCTTTTATGATGCATTCTTCTTGCATAGGATATGAACGTTTTGACTGTATTGTCACTTCTAAAATATAGCACTGACTTTAAAATGTTACATTCTGTAAACTAACAAATCATTTAATATCTTAATGCTTTTTTGTCTGTATCAATATATTTATACATTGAAACAGTTTACTACCATAATACAAAGATCTTAACACTGTCTGGAAACAAAACAACAAAAAATTCATTTGTCAAATATGTAACTGTAAACCCTTTACTCTGTTAACTGTTTCTGGTATACCCTATACAGCATTTGCTTCCAGAATGGTAAATGTGTAGCTACCTTTTTTCTCACTGGCCACTCCCAATGTGTTTTTCTGAACACTTCTGTGTAAGCTGAACTGGAATTTATCTTTAACCCATAAATACGCATGTTCCCGTCTTAACCAATTCTTCAAATTCTGTACATTTGCACAATCTACTGCATGCAAAGTTTTACAAGTTGCCATCTGTGTCTATTACTGTACATTCTGCAACATTTTTATTTTTCCATAAAATCTTGTTAGTGAAATCTACAACATACAACTCTAATGATCTGTCCATACCTAGGATGGAGCTGCTACACTTCAAACTGTTATTTGCTATAATCTTTGAACCTTTAAATTCTGACAAAACTGCATTTGTGTCCTCTAGTAAAGTTCTAATTGTAACTGAAATGGATTTGTTTGTATCAGTCAGTATATTATTCCATAATTTGCTTCCTCTAAACAATGAAAAATGAAATATTGCCATTTCTTTTAACCTTAAACAATGACAGATAAATAATCTGGTTTGGTGCTGGACTGCCCACACCCTTTATAAATTGAAAAAAATCTTTCTATAGAACTAGCAACACTGACTTGAGCACTGTGATGCGTTTTTTTTTTAATTTATTTTCCCCTTTAACACTAGTTAATAGCACTGACTTGAGGTAAGGTACACATTTCTTCTTTACTTTGCCATGGAATCTGTATAGCATTTATGCTGGTGTTTGCTTTATCAGACTGATCAAAATCTGCACTCTGATCTCTCTTATCCTCCCCCCCCTTCAATGTAATATTTGCAATGGCTTCTGAAAACATGAAACTAGAATTTATTACATTCTGAACATCTGTATTTGAAATAACATGAACTTGAAACACAGCAAATGTTTTTTTTTCTATTTGATCTGGAAATCTGCATGTTACATAGACCAACTGTGTTTGCCTGTACTTACCATACTGCAACTTAACTCTGTAATTTGAATTACAAGCAAAAAAGGTTATGTACTTACCATAACTTGGCATCTGTGCTATCCAGTGTCATTATTCATCACGGATGGGTGACTGATCTGGTTCTCGGATCCGAGACGGCAAAGTGAGCGTCAGCTCATGAGCTCAAGCCCCTCACTTCTCACGTCCTACTACCCATAATCCTCAGATGGAGTTTGCTAAGGAACGGTCCCTTACAGGGACCCAGATTATTCCAAAAACACAGACCACGAGCCCACACATCACCCCCAAGCTTCTCTTGGCCACCAGGAGGAGGAGGGGATGGAAGTTGGGAATGTGATGAATAATGACACTGGATAACACCAATGTCAAATTATGGCAAGTGCATAACTCTTTATATGATGCTATCCATGTCATTATTGATCACGGATAGGTCAGAGCCCCCAGAACTTCACCAAGTGGCCGCAGCACAAGTGTCATCCAATGATGTCCTAGCCCAGAACACAGAGGAAGTAGCCACAGGCCTACTAGAGAGGGCTTTGAGAGGTCTGGGAAGATCTTTGTTGTTAAGCTGATAGATATGCCCTATGCAGGAAACAAGCAAATGAGAGAGGGAGACTATGGAAATGGCCTTGCCTCTCCTGGCTTGAGAAAAAGCTACAAACAGTTGGTCAGATCTTTAAAATTCTTTAGTCCTTTTTAGATAGAAACGCAGCTGTCTATGCACATCCAGGCAATGCAGCAGATACCTGCCTTTGTTAGAATAACTGGGGAAAAAGACTGGAAGCTGTATATACTGATTCAGGTTATTTTCCAAAGCCACCTTCGGAATAAAAGGATTGGTTCCGAGGGAAACCCTGTCCTTATGGAAAACCATAAAAGGGGGTTTTACACAGAGGGCTTGCAATTCAGCAACTCTTTTGGCGGAAGTGATTGCAAATGAAAAAGGCAGTCTTCAAGACAAGAACTTGATATTGCAAGTTGCAGCAGGTTAAAATGGGGGAAGGGTCAAAGACTGCAGTACCAAGGAAAGATCCCATGTAGAGGAAGGGTCCTTCAAGGGAGAGCGAAGAACGAACACTCCCTTTAGAAACGCTTTAGTCCATTCTTTTTTCTTCAAGATTATCTAAAGTCCAGATGGAAGTTGGACATCTCTGCCAGCTGAAACTTATCGTAGAACAACTTGCCCAAGGATGAAAAAGGCAAGACAAGAAGGACAAGACAGCCGACATGGGGGCTGAAAAGGGATCTATATCCCTCTGACAAGCCCAAACAGAAAACTTCTTCCATTTGCTGGGGTAGACTTTCTTGGTAGATGGCTTCTAGGAAGCCAAAATAATAACCTTCACCGGGGAAGGTAACTTTGCTTGGATGATGATCACTGGAACTGGAGGAACCAGGCTGTCAGTCTCAAGGACTTCATTTTTGGAAGGGGAAAGCCCTCCAGGGTGGGAAATAAGATCCGGAACTTGATCTAATATCCAAGGTAGATATTTCAGATGAGACCAGAGAAGGGAGAACCACATCTGTCAGGGCCAAAAGGGGGCAATGAGGATGAGTTGAGCCTTCAGGCGCCGGGCTTTCTGCAGAACTTTGGGAATCAGGGGGATTGGAGGGTAGGCATAAAGGAAACCCGGCAGCCAATTGTGAATCAGAGCATCCCTGGGGGACTCCCCTGGAGAGGGGATCAGGGCAAAAAAGGTGCTGCACTTGTGATTGTCCCGAGACACAAACAGGTTGCAGCACAGAGATCCCCATCTGCTGAAGATCCAGTTAGCCACTGACTGATTCAGGGACCACTCATGAGGACTCAGGATAGTCCTGCTCAGCTTGTCCACTAGAATGTTGAATTCGCTGGGGATGTGCACTGTAAGAAGAAAGCGGCTTGAGGCCATCACCCATTCCCAAACTCTCATGGCCTCTCTGCAGAGAGAGTAAGATCGCGTTCCCCCTTGTTTGCTGACATACCAGACCACTAGCATTTTGTCTGTTTGAACAGTTCCTGTCCAGAGAGGGAGAAAGTCCTGAAAGGCTTGAAACATCAGGAGGACTGCTCTCATCTCAAGGACACTGATGTGTAACTTGATCTCTGACAGGGTCCACGTGCCTTGGACCATCCTGCCCTGGAAATGCCCCACCCCAACAGGGAGGTGTCCGTGGTCACTGTGGCTTGGGACAGAGGAAGGCAAAAGGGTCTCCCCAACAGGAGATCCTGGTTCTGAACCCAAGACAGGTGATGCTTGCAGACCTTAGAAAGACAGATCATGCAAGACAGAATGAAAACAAGACCACCACTAAACTGCCAGAGTCCACTGGTGCACCCGCAGGTAGAGCCTGCCCAGGGGAACCAATAGGAGGGACAAAAACATCGACCCCAGAACTTGAAGAATGAGATGGTATGGGACTCTGTCCCATTCCAGAATGGAGTGGACTTGATGCTGGATGGTGGCTACTCTGCCATGAGAAAGAGCCACCGTCTCTCACACCGTGTAGATAACCATCCCTATGAATTCCAGTCTTTGACAAGGGGAAATGTGTGACTTAGGAAAATTCACCATAATCCCTAGGTCTTGAAAAAGGTTCAGAGTAAAATCCACAGCTTGAAAAAGAAGATTCTTTTGTGGGAGCCATAAGGAACCAATCGTCCAGGTATGGAAAGACCTGCAGCCAGAGATGGGCTGCAACCAATGCCATACATTTGGTGAATACCCAGGGGGCTGCAGTGAGACCAAAGGGAACGCCCCTGAACTGACAGTGATTGGCCCCCAGCTGGAAGCACAAAAATCGCCTGTAGTGTCTATTTTGATGTGATAGTACACGCCCTTGAGATCTATTGAGCACATCTAGTTGTCCTTACCCAGAAGCGGCAGAATGGACTGAACAGTGACCATCCAGAATTTCAACTTCTGGACTGACAGGTTCAGATGACTGAGGTCCAAAATAGGACACAGGTCCCCTGTTAGTTTTGTCACTAAAAAGAAGTGAGAATAAGTTCCGGATCCTTGCTGTCCTGTTGGGACCATTTGGATAGCCCTTTTTTGTAGGAGGTTGCAGACCTCTACAAGAGCTAACTCCCTTTGGCGGGGAAGGACATCTGGGAGTGACTTCTGTGGTGATGGTGGAGGAATTGAATGGAATGAAATAACCTCTGGCTACAAAGCTGAGCACCGACCGGTCTGAGGTAATACAAGCCCAGGCCAGTAGGTGAAGGGATATCAGACCCCCGACTGCTTCCAGGGTAGGGCAGTCACAAGAAGCACTTCAGGGGAGCTGCTTGGGCTTTTCCGAGAAAGGCTCACAGAATCTCTGATTTTGCGGACCCCCCCTCTGCCTCTAGGACGCCGACGCCACCTGTTGTCGAACCCACTCCCCCGACAATAAAAGGGATCCTGTGGAGCATCCCGGAAGGACGACTGCGACTTATGGAACCATAGCTTCTTACTGCCCTTTTGAGTCTTAGAAATGGACCGTTGGTGAGTAGGAAAAGTACAGTTGTGTACCTACCATAAATGTAGATGTTAAGAGTGTATTCACTGTTGCAGTCATTACACTTGGGTTATCCTGCTGGCAGGCTACCCGCAGTCGGCCTGAATTCCAAAGTCCTGGTCCGGCGTCGGTTGCTGTCGCCTCTTCCTGACGTCAGTGCGCCAGGGGTATATAAGTTGCAGCCGACGCCATTTTCTTCAGTTTTTCTTGCCCCAGATGTCAGGTGCCCCCGAGAAGGAAGGCAATACATAACGTTTATAAAAACATACAATAAAATAAAAGCAATACCTTCATCTACAAGCAAATACACCACACAGGTTGTATAGGATAGAGAAGTATAGATAAGTCCCAGCAAAGAAGGGGGGATGGAGGGTGGGTAACCTGGACTGCAACAGTGAATACACTCGAACATCTACATTTATGGTAGGTACACAACTGTACTATGTTCATCATGTTTCACTGTTGCAGTCATTGCACTTTGGTTGAATCCCAAAGCTGAGGTAGGGCGGCTGGGTCTAAATAGGATTAGGAGAGGCTATGAGGCCCTGCAGAACTGCAGTGGCAAAGCCTGCTCTGGATTTAGAGTAAAGAGGTAAGTGAAAATGCTAGGTAAAAGTGTGCACTGAACTCCAAGTTGCAGCCTCCAAAATTTCCTTGGTTGGTACTCCTCTGAGAAAGGCTGCTGAAGTGGCTGCTGCCCTGGTAGAATGTGGCCTAATATTCTTAGGCACTGACTTGCCATGTTGTGCATAGCAGAAACGAATGCAGTGTCCTATCCATTTTGAAATGGTCTGCTTTGAGATAGCATTTCCTTGTGATCCTGCAGCATATGCTACAAACAGTTGCTCAGTTTTTCTGAAAGCTTTTGTTTTGTCCAAGCAGAAGCGTAGCTGCCTGTGTATGTCCAAAGAGTGCAGAAGTCTCTCCCCTTTATTCTGGGGATTTGGATAAAATGTTGGCAAATGAATGGCTTGGTTAAAAGCCACACTGGATACTACCGTTGGCTTAAAAGTTGGGTTTGTCCTTAGAAAAACCCTGTCCGGATGAAAAATGATAAAAGGTTCCACTGCCATTAATGCCTGTAACTCTGACACGCTTCTTGCTGAAGTTATTGCTAGGAGCAGAGCAGTATTCCATGATAAGAATCTTATGTCAGCTGTAGTGGCTGGCTCAAAAGAAAGCAGTGTGAGTTTTTCCAAGACAAAGTTGAGGTCCCATGTAGGTACTGGCGCTCTCCGTGGGGGTCTTATGTTTTTTGCCCCTCTGAGGTACTGTCTTAGCAGTGGATGTGAGAAAATAAGAGGTTCCGTATTGTAATAAGCTGAAATGGCAGAGGCATGGATCTTAATTGATGTGAAAGATAGGCCTTTGTCCAGCATCTCAGTTAGGTATTGTAAAATCTGAGGATTATTTGGAACAAGTGGTTCAAGTCCTTGTGCCTGGTTCCAAGTACAGAATCTCTTCCATTTTTCTGCATAAGATTTCATGGTGCTGGGCCTCCTGGCTTCCAAAATGACCTCCATAACAGTTTTAGAGAGAGGTGTGTTCTGAGTGGCTATATTACTTGCCATGCAGCCAGATTTAAGGTTCTGAGTTGGTTGAGCAGGATCCGACTGTTTTGTTGAGTCAGAAGATGAGGAATTTGAGGTAAAGTCCAAGCTGGACCTTGAGACAAGCTCTTTAGGATTGGGTACCAGTGCTGGCGTGGCCAGTCTGTGGCAATCAGAATCATTTTTGGCTTCTGTCGTCTGACTTTTATGAGTACCTTGGGGAGGAGAGGCAGTGGTGGAAAGGCATAAACTGTTAGGGTTTTCCAGCTAAATGATAGAGCATCCACTTTCCATGCTTGTGAGTGGTAAGTCCTTGTGCAGAATCTCTGTAGTTGGCAGCTGTGAGGGGAGGCGAAAAGATCTATGTATGGGCATCCCCATTTCCTTGTTATCATGCTGAAGACCTGTGGATCTAGTTTCCACTCGTGAGGGTCCATGAGATTTCTGCTTAGTCTGCCATGGTATTTTTCTTTCCTGGCAGGAATTGTGCCTGCAGATGTACTTGATAGGTCAG
Source organism: Protopterus annectens (assembly GCF_019279795.1). Classification (NCBI taxonomy): domain Eukaryota; kingdom Metazoa; phylum Chordata; order Ceratodontiformes; family Protopteridae; genus Protopterus; species Protopterus annectens. The sequence goes on from NC_056731.1 coordinate 1,940,509,927, forward strand.
TGCTGTGTTTCACAAAGTCATGGCTTGCCTGCAGAGGGGGTAGGAATGTGTGCCCCCTTGCTTGTTTATGTACCACATAACTGTAGTACTGTCCGTCTTTAGCAATAGTTGTCCTGCATGTAGTAGATCCTTGAAGGCTGTCAGGGCATTCTGTACAGCTAGCATCTTTTTGATTGATATGAAGATGCATTTGATCCGCGGGCCACGTGCCCTGAATACATTTTCCTGCCATGTGTGCCCCCCAGGCATAATCCGATGCATCTGTGGTTAGTGTCTGCCTGGCTTTGGGTAAAGTGAAAGGCTGTCCCTTGTTGTGGTGACAGACCATTGCCCACCATCGAAACTCCTGTTGCAGGCAGGGAATAGGAGTTATTATTGTTTCCAGGCTGTGGCAATGTTGAGTCCAAACACTTTTTAGATACTATTGTAGATTCCTCATATGCAGTCTTGTTTATGGAATTGGCAGGATGCAGGATGCCATGAAGCCCAAAGCCTGCAGAATTTTTCTTGCAGGTAGCTGGGGCTTTGTTGCCATCATTTGAAAGTAATGAGTCAGTTGCCTGTGTTTGTCTGGCATAAGATAAGCCACCTGGGCAGTTGTATTTAAGCTTGCACCCAGGAATATTATCTCTTGAGAGGGCACTAATTTTGATTTCTTTTCGTTTACTGTGTACCCTAGGCAAATTAGTAATCTCTTTACAAATGCCAGATGCTTTAGAAGAATGTCCTTGCTCTCTGCTTGAACAAGGCAGTCGTCCAAGTAGGGATATATTTAAATTCCTTTTTGTCTGCAAAAAGCAATTACTGGTGCCCAGGATTTTGTGAAGACCCTGGGCGCAGTAGATAAGCCAAAGGGCAGTGCAGACAATTGGTAATGCACTGAACCAGCTATAAATCTGAGGCATCTTCTGCAAGTTTGTCTGATTGGGACATGCAGGTATGCCTCTTTGAGGTCCAAAGTAACTAGCCAAGCCTTCTTGCCCAGCATGGGTAGAAGTTGCTGCAATGTCAACATTTTGAATTTTGGAAAGTCCAGTAAAGTATTTAGAGTAGACAGGTCTAGTATTGGTCTCCAAGAATTGTCCTTTCTGAGTACTAAGAAAAGTCTTGAGTAAAATACTTGCCGCTGCTCTTCCTGTGGTACATTTTGAATAGCCCTCATGTCCATGAGAGCAGAATTTTGTTTTTGTGCCTCTGCCCATTGATTGTGTGGCAGGTCTGGCATACCTTTTGGCCTTGGAAGGGTGTAAAAGTGGAACCTGTAACCCTGAGAAACAATATTCAGTACCCATTTGCCCTGGGTGATCGTGTGCCAATTTTATGAGAAAAGTGCTAGTTTTCCCCCTAAGGGTGCTGCCAAAAGGTAAGTGCTTGGCATATGTAGAGGAAAGTCATTGGGACTGTTTCCTGTAAGGTTGTGATTTGCCTTCTCCGCCTTTGGGGGCTGAAGCACCCCATTGTTTAGGTCTGTATGAGCCTTGGGGCTGAGATCTGCCTCTTGGGCGTCTGGATCTGCCTCTTTGTGGCCTGTCTGACACTGGAAAGGACCAATTTTTTGAAGGCCAGTTCCTACTAAATCTGGGTGGCTGAACTTGTAAGAAATCCTTTACTGTCTGCATTGATTTTGCTTTATCCTCCATTTTCTTTAACACCTCTTCTGCCTTAACACCAAACAACGTATCATGCTGTAATGGAGCATCCAATAATTTTACTTTAACATGATCAGGTAAACTTTGTTTTTTTTTTTTTTTAACCAAGCATGCCTTCAAATGACAGAAACTGTAACTGCGGCTCTGCAAGAAGCCTCTAATGAATCAAAACCACACTGCAAAGTATGCTTTCCCACTTGTTCGGCTGCATGCAATAAATCTTGCATTTCCTTATTTTCAGAACATTCTGAGCTTGTAAGCATTTTCTGTTTTAGCAAAGACATTAGGTATTGTTGATATTTAAGCATGTGAAACTGGCAGTTTAAAGCCGTTATAGCTAAAGTAGCAGAGGTGTAAACTTTTTTCCCCCATCTGTCCAGTGCTCTAGAATCCCTATCAGAGGGAACAGGGTTTTTTGCAGTGGAAGCCTTGACCCCTTTGGGACCCTGAGAAATTGTTTCTGGGTCAGCAGCAGGGTTTTTATAAAGAAATTTACGAGAATCTGCGACCCTGTAGTACCTATCTGGCTTGACTGCTGCAGGGGGTAAAGAATCAGGAGACAAACTGGATTCAGAAAAAACATCATCAATATCTAGTACAGGGGAGATAGCAAGGGGCCTGTGCTGAGGCAGTAACAGAAAGTCTCTGAGCCTTTTCTTGGATTCTGAATAATCCTGGCTCTCCCAATGGAAATGCTCCCTCCAAAAGAGTAATCCTCAGGAGGAGAGGCTGAAGGGATAGATTCTTCAGCATCAGAATCCTCATAGGGAGGAAGAGAATATCCCAGTTCTGAAGAGGAATCAGTGGAAATAGAAACCTGGTCAGAGGAGTCATAATCAGTATCTTGCCTAGGCCTTTTTTCAGGAGGGGGATGGGAACCCCTGATCAAAGTAATTAGGTCCTTGGCCATTTTAAGCATCTGTTTCTTAGGCATAGATGACTGTCCTGGAGAATGCTGTACTTGTTTCTTTGTCTTTAATGGTGTTTTAGACTTTGCCTTGGCTGCTGAAGTGGTCTTGATACTAAGCTGTGTAGGTCTGAAAACACCTTCAGAAGCCGATGCCTGCTCAGCGGCTCTGGACCCATCTGAGGGAATAGTTTTGTAGGCCCAATACCTAGTTGTCTCCACATGGGAGTCGGAGGCGGCCTGTGGCTCTGAGGTAGCGGGTGTCAGGGGCTGCGAAAGTGCCTCACTGAGAACCGGCGACTGGCCTAGAAGAGGCTTCTTCGGTTTTGGACCTCGAATGCCTGTCCTTTTCTTTGTCTTTGCGCTTTTTATTAACTCCGGTCGCCGGTTGTTCCGACGGCATTATATAGTTAAACCTTCGGCCAAAGTAATGTAAAGCAAAATCAAACAGACGCTTAATAGTGCGTTGGTTGAATCTAGCACATAACCGACAACTAGCAACGTTATGGTCAGGGCCTAGGCAAGGAATACAGTAAGAGTGAAAATCCTTGAGGTATTTGCTTCCCACAAGAAATACAATTGCTAACTTTTACTGACATCGGTCTGGAGCAAGAAAAAGTTTCCCCAACGGGGTACTTAGCTTTATTTAAGACTTCGGATCTGAAATTCAATTTCGAAAATCTCAGGAGTCGGCCGACTGGCACTTGCGAACTGCTTTTGCTTCGGGTACCGCGCGGCAAGAAAGACTGAAGAAAATGGCGTCGGCTGCATCTTATATACCACTGGCGCACTGACGTCAGGGAAGAGGTGACAGCAACCGACACTGGACCAGGACTTTGGAATTCAGGCAGACTGTGGGTAGCCTGCCAGCAGGATAAGCCAAGTGTAATGACTGCAGCAGTGAAACACGATGAACATCTTGATCCTATCTGCAGACAATGTCTTGTCCTCCTACTCACTGCGGATCAAAGTCTCTGACAGACCGAAGAGGGTGGACCCATCAAAAGGGGCATTAGTGAAAGCCAGCTTGAAGTTGTCCACAAATCCGCATTGCCGGAGTCAGGCATGGGGCCTGATGGCAATGCCTGTACCCGCCACTTGAGAGGTGGCCTCTACAGAGTTTGAGATCAACCTCATCGAAGCATTGGCTAGGGCGGTGAGAGTAATGAGCTTCAGAGGCACTGTCTTCAAGCTCTCCAGAGGCAATAACTCTGAAAGGGAAGTGGAGAGCTCAGATATCAAATCCCTTTGCAGCCGGATGGTGCGCGCCATGTAGTTACCTGTCCTCAGTCCAAAATTGGCTGAGGCTTACACGTGCTTCCAAAATCAGTCCTTCATCCTAGACTCCCTGATAGGGGGATGGATTGAGGAGCTCTGCTCTGCGAGCTCCTTCTTGGCGGCTGTGGCAACCACAATAGCATCCACCGATACGGAGCAGGAATTTGTCTATCTTGGGTACCAGTTCCACTGTGTCCAGCCCCTTCCAAGCCCTGTTAGCCATGAGCTAGATCAACTTGTCAGCGGGGTGGGGGGCACCCAAGAGGTAGATGGGCCCATCCAGTCTTCAAGAATACAGATTCCTCAGAGGACAGGGTTGGGGAAGACCAACCGCCCAGCTGCTTAAAACTTTCCAGGACGTCACCAGACATCTCCTCAGGCATAAGTCCAGGGGACCCGTCCCCCTTCATCGAAGTCCGGGGGACCCGTCCCCCTTCATCGAAGTCCGGGGGACCCATCCCCCTTCATCGAAGTCCGAAGTCTGGGGGACCCGTCCCAGTCACTGAAGTCCGTATCATCTGTCAGACTCCCATGGGGAGTCAAGGTGCCTCCTCTTGCACAACCTCTTCCAAGGAGGCTCCTCTGCCAGGGTCTCAGGGGAGGACTCCGAGGAGGAGGGGACACCAAGGGGTGCATCTCCCTCTGAAGGCGATCTCAGAGTGAATGACTATGAGCCAAACACAAGGACTCGGCGCACAAAACGGAAAAGAATAATATAGGATTCAGAGCTGAAGAGGAGGAAGCCAACCAACTGGACATGGACCTCTCTATCGCCGGAAAGGCTGAGGGACTGGACGAAGCCCTCTCCGCACTGCCAACTCCGTGGGGGGGTCCTGGTCCAGTGGCCAAACCCATGGATGATATTGGTAACGAGCTGACCAAGGCCAAAACACGATCTGAAAGCGCTGGACCCGAACCCGCCTCCCCGGTGGCCTGGGTGGACATCTGGGGCACGAGGTAAGGCCGACCCCGAGTGAAGATGAGCCAACCCCACCAGGGACCCAGGTGGCATGGGAGCAGGGGTACCTCCTGATGCCAACTGATGCTCCTTCGATGAGCCCTGAACTTAGGGCACCAAGCTCTCAGGAGTTGGTCGGGGAGAGAGGGACCCCTAGGTGCACGACTAGAAGGGAGTAAACCCAGTTTCAATTGGGCTTTGAAGAAACGTCATTTGATCCATATCCGAGGGGAGCAAACTTCTGGTGGACTTAGAGGAAACAGAGGAGTGATCAGAGTGGGTGGACAGCCTATAGTCCCTAGAAGAGGACCTGCTGGGCCTCTTTGGATCGGAGGACTGGGAAGTCTAACACAATGATAGTCTCGGTCGACGCAGAGGGAGTCGAAAGAGCCAGAGCAGAAGACAGAGCTGACTAATCAGAGTCAGCCTGTTGTTGATCCGCCGGATCTGACCAAGTCGGAGCTGACGGGTACCTGGTAGCCTTGGTCAGATCAGAGACCCTGCCAGTCCTGGAGGGTTCGAAGCAGACATTAGAAGCCAAGACTCTCGAAGCCGAAGCTGGACTTTGACCCAGAGCACTTGGATCCGAGAAACTGGGCCGTTTGGAAGAGTGATCCCTAGAGGAAGAATGCTCCCTCTTAGGATCAGGAGGCACTTTCGAAGAGGATCCCAATATCAAAGAACCCCCTGAGGATAAGACCTTTAGAAGCAGCTTTTTCCTACAGTCTAGGAGAGCCTGTGGGTTGAATCCAGCACAAATGTTGCATTCAACCTCTAAATGGGCTCTCCTAGGCAGTAGAAGCACTCCTCATGCATGTCCGTTGGGGCCAGCTTGCGACCGCATGAGAAGCGCTTGAAGCCCACAGGCTTCTCAGTCATACCAGCAAACTACACACACGCTTCACAGGTAAAGGAGAAAGAAGGGAAAAAAAGCAGGAAGGGACCCAATACCAGAGACAACTAAAGGGAGGGAGGAAGCGTAACTCTGAAAGTACACTAACAAAACTACAATACTACTAACACTAAAAATGACTAAAAAAGGAAATAGACTGAAAGGGAAGAATAAAAATCCCTTAAAAAAGGTAATACTAAGCTTTAGGCTTGCCCAAGGCTCAAGAACCAACAGTTCATGACTACTGCAAATGAGATCTGATGATTATAGGTAGTAGAGAAGGAGGGAGGAGGGAGAGAGGAGGAGGTGCCAGAGGCTTTGCCAGCTCAGATCTGAAGATCGGATCCGTGACCCATCTGTGATCAATAATGACATGGACAACATCGGATCCTAGAATTTATTTCATTCCAAACATTTTAACTGTTTGAATTGAATATGACTTTAACTTTTTTTGAATTACATGAAGACTGTATTTACACTGATTTCTAAAGACTGTCTGAAATTGTACTGACAGAAGGGGGCTCATTCTGCAAATCATGAGACAGTGAGTCTGATTTAAACTTTAAGCCAAACATTTACTGGTGTCTTTACTGTAGAAATACTGCTTAACATGGATACACCAGTGACCTTTACGGATATATTTAAACTTTTCTGAACTGAACTAGCTAAAAAGTGTAAGTATGAAATCTTGTGTAACTTTATACTTAAATGTGTCATGTCTAAAGCTTTTTAAACTTTTTCTTGCTTCTTAGCTGTGTGATATCACACTGGAAACTTCAAAGTTCATGGAGATGGTGAAGTATGTTGCTGTTATCTTGATGTCTTTTTATGTTCTGAAAGAACACTGCTTAAGTTTGTAAATTTTCTGAACTACTGCTGGTCTGTTGATGTTCTCTGAGACTTTTTCTGAAGTAGCGTTTTGAGAAAACACTAGTACTCTGCAATCAAACAGCCAAACTTACTGTTTGTCATCTGATCTGGCCATTTTCTGTATGATGTTTGCATCTAGAACATTAGTGGTGTCTAACAAAAAGGTCTGCTATGTAAGGAGTAAAGTACAGTTGTGTACACTTACTATAAATGTAGATATTACAGTGTATTCACTGTTGCAGTCATCACATTTGGGTTATCTGCTTGCAGGTAGCCCTCAGTCGGCCTGATTATCAAAGTCTTGGGTCCTGCGTCGGTTACTGTCATCTTCCATGATGCCAGGTAGTCAGGGGTATAAAGCATGCAGCAGACGCCATTACATCAGTTTTTCTTACCCAAGATGTCAGGTGCCCCCATAATGGGAAGCAATTATATACAAGGTTAAACCTTCAACAAAAAAGCAAATACACCAAAAAGCTTAAAGCATAGTAAACAAGAATAGGTATAGTCAATAGAAGTCAGGGGGCTGGAGGGAGGGTAACCAGGACTGCAACAATGAATACACTCGAACATCTACATTGTAGGCAAGTCTACACAAAGTACAGTTGGGTACACTTACCATAAATGTAGATGTTCGAGTTTATTCACTGTTGCAGTCATTACATTTAGGTAATCTGCTGGCAGGTTGCCCTCAGTCGGCCTGAATAACAAAGTCTTGGGTCCTGCGTTGGTTGCTGTCTCCTCTTCCATGATGTCAGGGGTATAAAACATGCAGCCAACGCCATTTTAATCAGTTTTTCTTGCCCCAGATGTCAGGTGCCCCCAAATGGGGAGCAAAAGAATGGGGGATGGCGGGTGGGTAACCCGGACTGCAACAGTGAATACACTCAAACATCTACATTTATGATAAGTGTACACAACTGTACTATGTTCTTTGTGTTTCACTGTTGCAGTCATTACATTTGGGTAGAATCTCAAAGCTATGGATGGGAGGATGGAACTAAACAGCATTAGGAGCAGCTATAAGGCCCTGCAGGACTGCAGTGGCAAAGCCTGCCCTAGATTTAGAGAAAAAAAGGCAAATTATAATGCTTTGTGAACGTATGAACAGAGCTCCAAGTTGCAGCTTCTAGAATGTCTTTGGTTGGGACCCCTCTGAGAAAAGCTGCTGAAGTGGAGGCAGCCCTGGTGGAATGGGTCTGATTCCCTTGGGCACAGGTTTACCATGTTGCAAACAGCAGAAACGAATGCAGTGGCTTATCCATTTAGAAATAGTCTGCTTTGATATAGCCTTCCCCTCTGATCATGCAGCAAATGCTACCAGTAGTTGCTCAGACTTTCTTAGAGATTTTGTCCTGTTTAACTAGAATCTTAGTTGTCTGTGTACATCCAGTGAGTGCAGAATCTGCTCCCCCTTGTTCTGTGGATTTGAGAAAAAAGTTGGCAGGTGAATGATCTGGTTAAGAGCCACACTGGATACCACTTTAGGCATAAAGGAAGGGCTGGTCCTGAGGGCCACCCTATCCAGGTAGAATGGAATGAAAGGCTCCACTGACATGAGAGCCTGTAGTTCCGAAACTCTTCTAGCTGAATTAACTGCCAAAAGAAAAGCTGTCTTCCAAGATAGAAATGTTATATCAGCAGTAGCTGCTGGTTCAAAAAAAGGTAGGATGAGTTTTTCCAGCACAAAATTGTGGTCCCATGCAGGAGTTGGTGCTCTCCTGGGAGGCCTTAATTTTTTGGCCCCTCTGAGATACTGTTTTAGCAGTGGATGAGAAAAGAGGGGAGGATCTGTGTTGTAATGAGCCGAGATGGCAGAGGCATGGATTTTTAAAAAAGAAAAAGATAGGCCCTTGTCAAGCATCTCAGTTAAGTATTGTAAAATCTGAGGAATATTAGGCCTTGCTGTGTCTATTCCTTGTGCTTGGTTCCAAGCACAGAATCTCTTCCATTTATCAGCATAAGATTTTCTAGTACTAGGCCTTCTGGTTTCCAAGATGACATCCATCACAGGTTTACTGAGAAGTGTGTTTTGAATAATTAGTTGATTAGCCATGCTGCAAGATTCAGAGTTTGTAGCAGAGTGTGCAGAATTTGATAGTTCTGCTGAGACAGATGAGTTGTTTGAGGCAAGTACCACGGAGGAAGGTGTGACATATTCCTTAGAAGCGGGTACCAGTGTTGGCGAGGCCAGTCCGGGCCAATTAGAATCATTTTTGATTTTTCCTGTCTGACTTTTAGTAAGACCTTGGAGAGCAGAGGCAGAGGAGGAAAGGCATAGACTGATAGGTTTTTCCAGCTGAAGGAGAGAGCATCCACTTTCCATGCTTTTTTGTGATGAGTTCTTGTGCAGTATTTGCCCAACTGATGCTTTTGGAGAGAGACAAATAGATCTATGTCTGGGCTTCCCCATTTCTGTTAACATGCTGAAGATTTGTGGATCCAGTTTCCATTCATGCGGGTCCATAAGATTTCTGCATAGGTCGTCTGCCAGAGCATTTTGATTTCCTGGCAGGAACTGAGCTTGAAGATGTATTTGGGTAAGTCAAGGCGGTGTTCCACAAGGACATGGCTAGCCTGCAAAGGGGGTATGAACGGGTACCCCCCTGCTTGTTTACGTACCAAATAACTGTGGTGTTGTCCGCCTATCAGTAGTTGTCCTGGATGAAGTAAGTCCTTAAACGCTGTCAGAGCATTCTGAACAAATAGCATTTCTTTCTGGTTGATATGCAAATGCATTTGGTTTGGGCTCCATTTGCCCTGAATGCATCTTCCTGCCAGGTGGGTCCCCCAACCATAGTCTAACGCGTCTGTAGTCAGGGTTTGGGTGGGAGGGGGTAGTGTGAATGACAGTCTCTTGTTTTGTTGACATGTCTTTGCCCACCAAAGAAACTCCTGTTGTAGGCAGGGAAGGAGAGGAATCATTGTTTCCAGGCTGTGACAGTGTTGACTCCATAAACTTTTTAGATACCATTGAAGTTTCCTCATATGCATTCTCGCATATGGAATTAGAAGAATGCATGATGCCATGAACCCCAAAGCATGCAGAAGTTGTCTTGCAGATAACTGGGTTTTTGTTGCCATTTGATTGAAGTATGCTGTCAATTGTATTTGTTTGTCTGGCATGAAGTAAGCCATCTGGGCAGTTGTATTCAAGCTTGCACCCACAAATGTAATTATTTGAGAGGGTACCAGTTGTAATTTCTTTTCGTTTATGGTGTACCCTAGGCATGCTAGAAGCCTTTTTACAAACGCCAGATGTTGAAGAAGAGTGTCCTTGTCCTCTGCCTGAATGAGACAATCGTCCAGATAAGGATAAATTTGAATGTTTGTCTGCAGAATGCAATTATTGGTGCCAGGCACTTTGTAAAGACCCTGGATGCAGTAGATAAGCCAAAGGGCAAGTGCAGAGAATTGGCAATGCAAAAAACCTGCTTTGAAGCGGAGGTATCTTCTGCAAGATTCCCTTATTGGGATATGCAGGTATGCCTCTTTTAAGTCTAGAGTTGCTAACCAAGCATTTTTGCCTAGCATAGGCAGCAGCTGTTGCAAAGTCAATATTTTGAATTTTGGAATATCCAGGAACGTGTTCAGAATCGTTAAGTCCAGTATTGGATGCCATGAATTGTGTTTTCTGGGTATCAGGAACAGCCATGAATAAAATCCTTGCCCTTTTTCCTTTTCTGGTACTGGTTGAATAGCCCCCATATCCATGAGGGACATGACTTGTTTCTGGGCCTCTGCCCACTGGTTTTGTGGCAGATCCGGCCATCCGTTTGGAATTGGCAAAGTAAGAAAATTAAATCTGTACCCCTGGGATTCTATGTTTAATACCCACTTGTCCTGGGTTATTAATTGCCAATTTTGAGCATGAAGTGCTAGCTTTCCCCCCAAGGGGGCTGCCAAAAGATAAGTGCTTGGAGATGGTAGAGGGAAGTCATTGAGACTGCTTACTGTAGGGTTGTGCTTTGTTACCTCCAGATTTGGAGGTGGAGGCACCCCATTGCTTTAACCTATAAGATCCCTGAGACTGATATCTGGAGCCTTTTGAGCGCCTGGATTTGCCCTGATTGGCTCTGTTGGACACAGGAAAGGACCAATTTTTAATAGGCAACTGCCTACTGAACCTGTGTGGCTGCACTTGTAAGAAATCTTCTACAGTTTGCATAGATTTAGCTTTGTGTTCCGTTTTCTTTAATACCTCTTCTGCCTTATTACCAAACAAAGTATCATGCTGCAAAGAGGCATCCAACAATTTAGCTTTAACATGATCGAGCAGATTTTGCTCCTTGAGCCAGGCATGCCTTCTTATCACAGATCCAGTAATGGCGGCCCTGCAAGAGGCCTCCAAGGAATCAAAACCACATTGCAAAGTATGCTTTCCAACCTGTTCTGCTGAATGCAATAAGTTCTGTAACTCTATTTTCCACACAATCAGAAATCAACATAATTTTCTGTTTCAGTAAGCCCATAACATGCTGTTGATATTTAAGCATATGAAACTGGCAGTTTAAAGCCCCGATTGCCCGGGTTGCAGACGTATAAACCTATTTACTTCATCTATCCAGCACCCTGGAATCTCTATCAGAAGGGGTAGGATTTTTGGCTGTAGAAGCCTTTACACCCTTGGGACCCTGAGAAATAGTCTCAGTATCAGCAGTAGGATTTTTGAAAAGAAATTTGTGGGAGTCAGGAACCCTGTAATATCTGTCTGGCTTACTAGGAGCCGGAGGCAGGGAATCAGGAGCCATGCATGATTCCGAGAACACATTATCAACAATGTCTAAAGCAGGAGGTACTGCCAAAGGCCTATGCTGAGGAAGAAAAAGGAAATCCCTAAGCCTCTTTTTTGATTCAGAGAAGTCCTGACTCTCCCAGTGAAAATGTTCCCTTAAAGTATGCAAAGTCTCTCCAAAAGAGTAATCCTCAGGAGGAGATGGAGATGGGATTGATTCCTCTGCATCAGAATCCTCATAAGGTGGGATAGAAAATTCCTGATCATAAAAGGAATCGGAAGAAACGGAAACATGATCTGAAGATTCATAATCAGTGCCTTGCCTAGGTCTCTTAGCGGGGGGGTTGGGAAATCCTGATCAAGGTAATTAAATCCTCAGCCATTTTGACCATTTGTTTTTTAGGCATAGGGGCCTGAGCATATGGCTCATGCGTTGTTTCTTTAGACATTGAAGCTGTTTTTGACCTTGTTTTTGTTGATGGCGTTGGTTTAATATAAAAAAGTTGAGGCCTGAAAACACCCTCAGAAGCCGGTGCCTGCTCAGCGGCTCTGGACCCATCCAAGGGAGAGACATCCGCAGGGTTCAATACTTTGCGAATCTCACGGCATACCGGACTCCAAATGGGTCTCGGTAGAGGCCTAAGACTCAAAAGTAGCAGGTATCAGGGGCTGCGAAAGCGCCCCACTGAGTACCGGTGAACTGGCGACTGGCTTAGAAGAAGCTTCGTCGTCGGTTTTGGACCTCAACGGTCTGTCTCTGTCTTTCTCACTGCATTTTTTGTGTACTCCGGTACTCGGATTGCTAACCGACATTTCAGGGTAGTTAAATCTAGAGCCAAAATATTTGGAAGCAAAAATATACAGACGCTTAATAGTGCGTTGGTTAAATTTAGCACAAAACTGACAGCAAGGCATGTTGTGATCAGGGCCCAGGCAAGGAATACAGTACAAATGAAAATCCTTATGAGGTATTTGCTTTCCACAAGTAATGCAATTATGAACTTTTACTGACATCGGTAAGGAGCAAGAAAAAGTTTCCCCAACGGGTTACTTAGCTTTAGTTTGAAGACTTCGGTTCTGAAACTCAAAAACGAAAATTTCCGGAGTCAACTGACCGGCACTTGCGAACTGCTTCTGCTTTGGGAACCCCGTGGCAAGAAAGACTGATTAAAATGGCATCAGCTGCATGTTTTATACCCCTGACGACCTGACGTCATGGAAGAGGAGACAGCAACTGACGCAGGACCCAAGACTTTGTTATTCAGGCTGACTGAGGGCAACCTGCCAGCAGATTACCTAAATGTAATGATTGCAACAGTGAAACACGAAGAACATGTGCACTATGTTCTTCATGTTTCACTGCTGCAGTCATCACATTTGGGTATATTCCCAAAGCTAAGGATGGAAGGAGGTAATTAGATAGCATTAGGACCAACTACAAGGCCCTGCAAGACTGCAGTGGCAAAGCCAGCTCTGGATTTAGAAAAAATTGGCAAGTGGTAATGCTTGGTGTAGGTATGTACAGAACTCCAGGTAGCAGCTTCTAGGATGTCCCTGGTAGGGACAACTCTGAGAAAGGCTGTAGAGGTAGATGCAGCCCTGGTTGAATGCAGCCTTATCCCCTGTGGGGTAGGTTTTCCATGCTGCTTACAAAAGAAATTAATGCAATGACCTATCCACTTAGAAATGGTTTGCTTTGAAATAACCTTCCCCTCTGCCGCTGCAGCAAATGCAACCAGCAGCTGTTAACATTTCCTGAGAGGCTTAGTTGTGTCCAAGTAAAATCTAAGCCATCTGTGCATGTCCAAGGAGTGCAGAATTTGTTCCCCTTTGTTCTGTGGATTAGAAAAGAAGGTTGGCAAATGAATGGACTGATTAAAGGCTACACTGGATACCACCTGTGCATAAAGGAATAAAGGAGGGATTGGTCCTTAGGGACACCCTGTCCGCATGAAAGATGATGAAAGGCTCCACTGCCATGAGGGCCTGTAATTCAGACACCCTTCTTGCTGAAGTGATGGCTAGAAGGAAGGCGGTTTTCCAAGAAAGGAATTTCAACTCTGCATTTGCAGCTGGCTCAAAGGGGGGAAAAGGGAGCTTTTGCAATACAAAATTAAGGTCCCAGGCTGGAGTAGGGGCTCTTCTGGGTGGTCTTAAGTTTTTGGCCCCTCTGAGGAATTGCTTCAGAAATGGTTGAGAGAAGAGGGATGGCTCTGTATTGTTATGTGCTGAAATGGCTGAGGCATGAATCTTGATGGAAGTAAAGGAAAGGCCCTTGTGAAGCATCTCGGTTAAGTATTGAAGAATACGAGGTAAACTGGACACCACTGTGCCCATCCCGAGTTTGACTCCAGAAACAGAATCTTTTCCATTTTTCAGCTTTGGATTTTCTAGTACTAGGCCTCCTTGCCTCCAGAATGACATTCATCACTTGCTTACTGAGGGATGGTAACGGAGAGAACAGGTAATTAGTCAGGCTGCAAGGTTCAGGGTTTGAAGCTATAGGTGCAGAATCTGGTCCTCCTGCTGGGACAGCAGGGCAGGGGTCTGAGGCAGGTGCCATGGTGCCAGCAGTGACACACTGCGCAAGACGGGGTACCAGTGATAGCGTGGCCAGTCTAGTGCAATCAGTATGGTCCTTGGTTTGTCCTGTTTGATCTTTAGTAGCACTTTGGAGAGGAGAGGAAGAGAGGGAAAGGCATAAACTGATAAGTTTTTCCAAGTGAAGGACAGGGCATCCACTTTCCAAGCTTGTTTGTGGAAAGTCCTTGTGTAGAATTTGGCCAATTGGTAGTTCTGAGGAGAGGTAAACAGGTCTATCTCTGGGCTCCCCCATTTGTTTCTCAACATGTCGAATATCTTTGGTTCCAGTTTTCACTCATGTGGGTCCATGAGATTTCTGCTTAGATCATCTGCCAGTGTATTTAGCTTTCCTGGCAGGAATTGAGCCTGTAGGTGCATTTGGTAGCTCAAGGCTGTGTTCCACAAAGCCATGGCTAGTCTGCAGAGCGGGTATGAGTGGGTACCCCCTCCCCCGCTTATGTACCACATAACAGTGGTGTTGTCCGTCTTTTATATCATATGTCCTGGAAGAAGAATGTGTCCTTGAGAAGGCTGCCATTCATTCTGTAGCTAAACATTTCTTTTTGATTGATATTGCAGGTGCATTTGACTTGGGATCATGCCCGAATGCATGCATTGCCCTGCAAGCAAGCCATGCATAGCATAGTCTGATGATGCATCTGTTAGAGGGGAGGGGAGGTACAGTGAATGGCATTCCCCTTTTGGAGCCTCTGGCCCACCAAAGGAACTCTATCTTTAGACAAGGTATGATAGGCATCATTGATTCTAGATCCTGAGAATGTTGACACCATAGGCTTTTTAGATACCATTGTAGTTTCTTCATATGCAGTCTTGCATATGGAATTATGCAAATGCAAGGGGCCATGAACCCCAGGGCTTGCAGTATTTTCCTTGCAGATAGCTGGGTCTTTGGGGCCAGTAGTTTGAAGCAGGCTGTCAAATTACCTTGTTTCGCTAGCGTGAGGTAGGCCCATCTGGGAAGTTGTATTCAAGCTTGCTCCCAAGAAAATAATTTGTTGGCAGGGTACAAGATGCGTTTTCTTTTCGTTTATGGTGTACCCCAAATAAGTTATTAATTTCTTCAGAAATGCCAGATTATTTAATAGCATGTCCTGGCTTTCTGCCTGAATTAGACAATCGTCCAGGTATGGGTATATTTGAATATTTCTTCGCCTGCAAAATGCAATGACTGGAGCTAGGCACTTTGTGAACACCCTGGGCGCAGTAGATAAGCCAAAGGGCAGTGTAGAGAACTGATAGTGCATATAGTCTGCTCTGATGCATAGATATCTTCTGCAAAATTCCCTTACTGGGATATGCAGGTAGGCTTCCTTTAAATCCAGTGTTGCCAACCAGGCATTTTTGCCTAGTATGGGAAGCAGTTGATGAAGAGTTAGCATCTTGAATTTTGGGATTACCAAAAATGAGTTTAGGATAGACAGGTCCAGGATAGGATGCCAGGAATTGTCTTTTCTGGGTAACAGGAAAAGGTCTTGAGTAAAAACCTTGTCCCCATTCTTCTTCTGGGACAGGTTGAATAGCCCTGATGCTTAAAAGAGAGAGAACTTGCTTTTGAGTCTCTGCCCACTGATTTGGGGGTAGGTCTGGCCAACCGCTTGGGGTTGGCAAGGAGTGGAAGTGGAATTTGTATCCTTGGGGAAACTACATTTAAAACCCATTTGCCCTGGGTAATGAGTTCCCAATTTTTTGCATGCAGGGCGATCTTTCCCCCTAAAGGAAAGAGTCAGTTGAGCAGGGCTTGGAAGGTTTAAAGTTAAGTCACTGAGACAATTTACAATGAGGGGAGTCTTACTACTCCCTGCTTTGGAAGTGGGAGCCTCCCACTGCTTACGTCTTTGAGTACCCTGGGACTGAAGCCTAGGTGTTCTCTGCTGGTTCTGGGCTTGGACTGAGAAGGCCTGGAAGAGGCAGGAAAGGACCAATTCTTAGAGGGCCAATAACTACTAAATCTGGGAGGCTGTACTTGCAGGAAATCTTTAACAGTTTGCATAGATTTAGCTTTTTCCTCCATCATTTTAAGTACTTCTGCTTTGTTGCCAAACAGGCGGTCTTGGTTTAAGGGAGCATCCAGTAATTTAGCTTTAACATGACCTGGCAAAGATAGCTCTTTAAGCCAAGCATGCCTTCTCAGTACTAACCCAGTGACAGCAGCCCTGCAAGACGCTTCTAATGAATCAAAACCACATTGCAAAGTACGTTTTCCAACTTGTTCAGCAGAATGCATTAAATCCTATAATTCTTTATTTTCAGAACAGTCAGGCATCAACATAATTTTCTGTTTAAGCAATCCAATAATATGCTGCTGATACGAAACTGGCAGTTTAAGGCCCTAATTGCCAAAGCTGCAGAAGTGTATACCTTATTACCCCATCTATCCAGCGCCCTGGAATCTCTATCAGAGGGGGTCGGGTTTTTGACAGTAGTAGCCTTAATGCCTTTGGGTCCCTGTGAAATGGTCTCAAGATCCGCAGTAGGATTTTTAAAGAGGAACTTGTGAGAGTCAGGTACCCAATAATACCCATCAGGTTATCTGAGAGCAGGAGGTAAAGTGTCAGGGGCCAGGCTACTTTCAGAGAAGATATCCTCTACAATGTCCAGTACAGGAGGGATAGCTAAAGGCCTGTGTTGAGGCAGGAGTAAGAATTCCCTAATCCTCTTTTTAGAGTCAGAGTAATCCTGGCTTTTCCAGCAGAAATGCTCCCTAAGAGTATGCAAGGTTTCACCAAAAGAGAAATCCTCTGGAGTGGAAGCAGAGGGAATGGAGCCTCTGCATCAGAATCCTCACAGGTAGATAAGGGCAAATCCTGGTCATCAGAGAAAACAGAAATTTCAGAATCCTGATCAGAAGAATCAGAAGGAAAATCAGTCCTAGGTCTCTTAGAGGGAGAAGGGTGGCTTCCCCCGATAAGGTCTTCAGCCATTCTTATCATTTGTTTTTAGGCATAGGGGCCTGACCATGCAGTCTGGGCATTGGTTTTCTCAATATGGATTGAGTTTTAGGCCTTGAAGAAGAAGATGGCATTGGTTTAATATGCAAGTCAGTAGGCCTGAATACACCCTCAGTAGCCAGTGCCTGCACATCGGCTCTGGACCCATCCAAAGTAGAGACAGGCGCAGGTTCCTCAGTTGAAGAAGCATCTCGCTGTGTACCTGACTCCGAATAGGTCTCAGTAGAGGCCTGCAAATTTGAAGTAGCGGGTATCAGGGGCTGCAAAAGCACCTCACTGAGTACCAGCGAACTGGCGACTAACTTAGGAGAAGCGTCATTGGTTGCTTTGGACCTATGCGGTCCGTCTCTGTCTATCTTTGCATTTTTTCAGAATGTCGGTAGTCGGGTGGCTTACCAAAGCCATTTCTGGATAATGGAACAGAATACCAAAGTATTTAGATGTGAAAATGAACAGACTACTAATAGTACGAGGTTTGAATAACGCACAAAACCGACAGCGAGGTACATCGTGGTCTGGGCCTAGGCAAGGAATGCAGTACGAATTAAAATCTTTATGAGTTATTTGCTTTCCACAAGAAATACAATTGTTACCTTTTACTGACATTGGTTTAGAGCAAGAAAAAGGATCCCCAACAGGGTACTTAGCTTAGTTGAAGACTTCGGATCTGAAACTCAAAAATGAAAATTTCAGGAGTCGGACGACCGTCACTTGCGAACTGCTTCTGCTTCGGACACCGCATGGCAAGAAAGACTGCTGTATTGGCGTCGGCTGCATGCTTTATACCCCTGACTACCTGACGTCATGGAAGGTGAGACAGAAACTGATGCAGGACCCAAGACTTTGATAATCAGGCCGACTGAAAGCTACCTGCAAGCAGATAACCCAAATGTGATGACTGCAACAGTGAAACACAAAGAACATCTGTAGTGCTGTTGGCAGTGGCCTTACTCTGTATGGCATTCAGCGTCTCCCATCTGGAAAAACACTGGTGTGCTGCTGAAAAGTCTGTTACAAAAAGTAAAGAAGATGTTCGAGTGTATTCACTGTTGCAGTCATCACACTTGGGTTATCTGCCTGCAGGTAGCCCTCAGTCAGCTCGAATACCAGTGTCTTTGGATTTCTGCATCGGATGCTGTCGCCTCTTCAATGGCATCAGCTCGTCGGGGGTATAAAACATGCAGTCGACGTCATTACATCAGTTTTTCTTGCCGCAGATGTCAGGAGCCCCCAAAATAGGAAGCAATTACATGGTGTGGAACACCTCCAGTAAAAAGTAAATATCACTGCCGTAAGACATGGCCAAAAAGTGGATAGGTAGAAAGTACAGAAAAGTCAAGGGGCTGGAGGGAGGGTAACCAGGACTGCAACAGTGAATACACTCAAACATCTACATTTATGGTAAGTGCACACAAACTGTACTATGTTCTTCATGTTTCACTGTCGCAGTCAACACACTTGGGGTGATGCCCAAATCTGAGGAAGGGTGGAGGCAATCAAGAAGTATTAGGGCTGGCTAGCAGGCCTTTTAAGACTGCTGTGGCAAATCCAGCTCTGGATTTAGAAAAGATAGGTAAGTGGTAATGCTTGGTGAAGGTGTGTACAGAACTCCAGGTTGCAGCTTCCAGGACGTCCCTGGAGAGACTCCCCTGAGAAATGCTGCAGAAGCAGAGGTAGCCCTAGTGGAATGAGTTCTGATCCCCCTGTGGGGTAGGTTTTCCATGGTGTTTGTAGCAAAAATGGATGAGTGTGCTATCCATCTGGAAATGGTTCATTTTGAAATGGCCTAGCCCCTGCCCCTGTAGCAAAGCTGACTAGCAGCTGGTCAGATTTTCTGAAAGTGTTAGTCCTGTCAAGGTAGAACCTGGGCTGTCTGTGCACATCCACGGAGTGCAAGAGCCTTTCCCTTTATTCTGAGGATTAGGGGAAAAAGGTTGGTAAAAAGGATGGACTGGTTTAAAGCCACATTGGATACCACCTTGGGCATAAATGATGGGTTAAGTCCTGAGGGAAACCCTGTCAGCATGGAAAATAATAAAGGGTTCCACAGCCATTAGTGCCTGTAATTCAGACACTCTTCTTGCTGAAGTGATGGCTAGAAGTAGGGTTGTTTTCCGAGAGAGGAATTTTATCTCTGCTGCAGCAGCAGGCTCAAAAGGGGGAGGCGTGAGCTTCTCTAGTACAAAGTTAAGGTCCCAGGCAGGGGTGGGAGCTCTCCTCGAGGGCCTTAAATTGTTAGCTCCTCTCAGGAACTGTTTGATGAGAGGGTGAGAAAAGAGAGGTGGGCTCAATATTGTAATGAGCTGAGATGGCAGAGGCATGAATCTTAATTGATGAGAAGGATAGGCCTCTGTGGAGCACCTCTGCTAGGTAGTCTAGGATTTAAGGTAAGATGGGCACGGCTATGCCCTTTACTTGAGACTGGCTCCAAGAAAAATATCTTTTCCACTTTTCTGAATAGGATTTCCTAGTACTGGGCCTTCTGGCCTCTAGCATGACGTCCAGCACCTGTTTGCTGAGGGTCGCTGGTGGTACATTCAGGGGATAAGCCAGGCTGCAAGGTTCAGGGTTTTCAGCTGTGGATGCAAAATCTGCCCCTCCTGCTGGGACAACAGGGAGGGGGTCTGATGTAGGTGCCAGGGTGCCACTGCTGTCAGACTGCGTAGGAGTGGGTACCAGTGCTGGTGTGGCCAGTCTGGGGCAATAAGGATGGTCCTTGGTCTGTCCTGTTTGATCTTGTGTAGTACTTTGGAGAGGAGGTGCAGAGGGGGAAAGGCATAAATTGAGAGGTTTTCCCATGAAAAAGATAGGGCATCCACTTTCCACGCCTTGCTGTGAGGTTTTCTGGTGTAAAATTTGTGCAATTGATGGTTTTGGGGGGAGGCAAAGAGGTCCACCTCTGGTGTCCCCCACCTGTGGGTTAGAAGTTTGAATGAGTTGGTTTCCAGTTTCCACTCGTGTGGGTCCAGTACATTTCTGCTTAAGTTGTCTGCCAGTGAATTCTGCTTGCCTGGCAGGAATTGAGCTTGCAGGTGCACTAAGTTGCTCAAGGCTATGTTCCACAGGGCCATGGCTAACCTGCAGAGTGGGTAGGAATGAGTTCCCCCCTGCTTTTTTATATACCACATAACTTGTCTGTCTTTATCAGTTGTTGTCCTGGAAGGATAATATATTTGAAGGCTGTCACAGCATTCTGTACAGCTTACATTTCTTTTTGATTGATATGAAGGGAAATTTGTCCTGGCCTCCATTTGCCTTAAATGCATTTGCCTCCTATGTGAGCCCCCATGCATAGTCTTATGCATCTGTTGTCAGGGTTTGGGCAGCGTGGGGTTGAGTGAAACAAAGTCCCTTGTTGTGTTTGCATGCCTAAGCCCACCAAAGGAACTCTTCCCTTAGACAAGTAATGATAGAAATCCGTGTTTCCAGCTCCTGAGAATGTTGACACCAGAGACTTTTTAAGAACCACTGAAGTTTCCTCATATGCAGTCTTGCATATGGAACTAGGAGAATGCAGGAGGCCATGAACCCTAGGGCTTGCAGTATTTGTCTTGCAGATAGCTGGGTTTTGGTGGCCAGTAGTTTGTCATATAAACTTGTTTTTCTGGAGTGAGGAATGCCATCTGGGAAGCTGTCTTCAAGCTTGCTCCCAGGAATACAATATTTTGGCTGGGCAACAGTTGTGATTTCTTTTCATTGATGGTGTACCCCAGAGAAGTTAGGAGTCTCTTTACAAATGCCAGGTGCTGAAGTAGCAATCCCTGACTGGCCACCTGAATTAGACAGTCGTCCATGTATGGATAAATTTGAATATTTCTCTGCCTGTAGTATGCAATGGCTGCAGCCAGGCACTTTGTGAATATTCTGGGCGCAGTAGATAAGCCAAAGGGAAGTGCAGTGAACTGATGGTGCATAGAGCCTGCCCTGAAACATAGACATTTCCTGCAAGATTCCCTTATGGGGATGTGCAGATAAGCTATTTTAAGTCTATGGTGACTAGCCAGGCCCTTGGCTAGCATAGGAAGAAACTGTTGCAGTGTAAGCATTTTGAATTTTGGGACCACCAGGAAGGTATTGAGAATTGACAGATCCAGGATAGGGCACCAAGAGTTCTCTTTTCTGTGCACCAGGAACAGTCTGGAGTAGAAACCCTGTCCCCTTTGCTGTATTGGAACAGGTTGAAAAGCCCTGATACTGAGAAGAGAAAGTACTTGCTTTTGAGCCTCTGTCCACTGGTCTGGAGGAAGGTCTGGCAACCTGCTTGGGGTCGGCAGTGAGTGGATGTAGAATCTGTATCCCTGGGATACAATGTTTAGGACCCATCCTTCCTTGGTAATGGCTATCCAGTTTTTTGCATGCAGGGCAAGTTTTCCTCCTAGGGGTTCAAGTACTTGGGCATGGCTGGGAAGGATGACAGACAAGTCATTGTGAACTTTTTCCATAAGTAGGTGGCTTACCACTTCCTGTTTTTGAGGTGGGAGCACTCCATTGTTTAAATCTCTGCATACCCTGAGACTGTAGTCTTGGTGGTCTGTTACCCCTGGGTTTGGAATGAGAAGGCCTGGGAGGGACTGGAAAGGACCAATTTTTAGAAAGCCAATGCCTTCTGAATCAAGGTGGCTGCACATGTAAGAAATCTTTAACAGTTTGCATATATTTAGCTTTTTCCTACATCTTTTTAAGAACTTCTTCTGCTTTTGTGCCAAACAAACATTCCTGGCTTAATGGAGCATCTAGTAATTTTGCTTTGACATGGTCTGGCAAGATCTGTTCCTTCAGCCAAGCATGCCTTCTCAATACAGGACCAGTGACAGCAGCCCTGCAAGATGCTTCTAAGGCATCAAAACCAGACTGCAAAGTATGTTTACTAACTTGGTTTGCAGAATGCATTAACTCTTGTAAAACTTTATTTTCTGTACAGTCTGGAAGCAACAACATTTTTTGTTTAATTATAGGTTCATAGGTTGCTACTAGGCTATCAGCCCTAGGGCCTATACAAGCCTAGCCATAACAATTCCCTGGCTAATTAGTTCCCTAATTACGATGCTGGTACTTCAACATGTGAAACTGGCAATTCAAAGCCCTGATGGTAAGAGTTGTAGAGGTATATACCTTCTTACCCCATCTGTCTAAAGCTGTAGAATCCCTGTCCGAAGGGGTAGGGTTTTTGGCTGTAGTAGCCTTAATGCCTTTAGGACCCTGGGAAATGGTCTCTGGATCCGCAGTGGAATTTTTAAAGAGAATTTTATGAGAGTCAGGTACTCTATAGTACCGGTCAGGCTTTTTGGAGCTGGTGGTAAAGTATCAGGAGTAAGACTGGATTCCATGAATACATCATCTACAATATCTATGACAGGGGGTATAGCTAGAGGCCTATGCTGAGGCAAGTCTAAAAATTCTCAGAGTCTCTGTCAGGACTACCCTTAGTTCAAAGATTCCCAGCGGAAACGCTCTCTTAAGGTATGCAAGGTTTCACCAAAAGAAAAGTTCTCTGGAGGGGAGGCAGAGGGAATGGAATCCTCTGCATTCGAATCCTCACAGGTAGATAAGGGCATGTCCTGGTAATCAGAGGGATCAGTCATCGGACTCATGGTCAGTAGAATCAAAGTAAAATCAATTATTTTGTCTTTTAAAGGGGGAAGGTTGGCTTCCCCTAATTAAAGTTATAAGGTCTTCAGGCATTCTAAGCATTTGTTTCTGTGGCATGGGAGCCTGAGTATGCGCTTTGGTCAGTTTTCTAGGCGTAGTGTGAACTCTGGGCCTGAGAAACTCGGTAGTTTTAGTCAAAAATGAAGTTGTCTGTTTAATACGAAGATCGGAAGGTTGGAATACACCCTCCGAAGCCAGTGCCTGCACAGCGGCTCCGGACCCAACCAAGGTAGAAACATCTGCAGGTTCCATAGTCAAAGAAGCATCTCGCGGCATACCGGACTCCAAATGGGTCTCAGTAGTGGCCTGCGAATCTGTAGAAGCAGGTATTAGGGGCTGCAAAGGCGTCTCAATGAGTACCAGCTGACTGGCGACTAGCTTAACAGAAGCGTCATCTGCACTTTTAGACCTATGCCGTCTGTCTCTGTCTTTATCCTTACGTTTTTTCAGAAGACTGGTAGTCGGATGGCTTATCGAAGCCATTTCGGAATACGGAGAACAAGAGCAAAAGAATTTAGTGACAAAGATAGCCCAACGACGAATAGTTAAAGCATTAAGGCACAAAACCGACAGCGAGGAACTTCGTGGTCTGGGCCTAAACACGTGACGCAGTAAGAATGAAAATCTCTGTGAGCTATTTGCTTTCCACAGGCAAGACCATTGTTAATTTTTCTGACATCGGTTAGAGCAAGAAAAAAGGATCCCCAATGGGGTACTTAGCTTTAGAAGACTTTAGGTTTGAAACTCAAAAAACAAAAATTTCAGGTAGCGGCCGACCGACACTTGAGAACTGCTTCTGTGTCGAGCTCCCAAGCGGCAAAAAAAGCTGATGTAATGGCACTGGCTGCATGTTTTATACCCCTGACTACCTGACCCAAGACTCTGGTATTCAGGCTAACTGAGGGCTGCAGGCAGATAACCCAAGTGTGATGACTGCAACAGTGAAACACTAAGAACATTCCTTCTGCTGTAGTTACTGAGAGACTGGAAAAAAGTGCCGGAGACTGCTTTTACTTTGCCCAGAAGTACATTGTGTAGAACACATGTAATCTGACTACTGATAAGGTTGCTATGGAGTTTTAGGACTTTTAACTGCTGTCCCCCCCCCCCCATCAATGGTAGCCTCACCATTGAAAGAAATGACAAGACTGTAGCATACTGAAATTAACTGGAATAAGATTGGAATGAATATCTTTATCTGTTAATTACCCAAACTTGTGCTGAACAGGTGGCAGTCTCCTTTATGAGCCAAGTTTTCTTATACCTTACACAATTACATTTGCAAACAATAGTTCGGTTAAGAATGCTTTATTATGTACAGTGAAGATCAACAATATCCGAACATAATATTCTGGAATGTTGGATTACAGTGCTGATAAATATATCCAAAGGTTCTGCATGTATATTCTGATTCTCCATAATAATATCAAATAAAAAAAAGAAGTTATGTACTCAGCATAAAGTTCCATGTATGTAATCCATCTCGCAGAGCATTATTACGTGGGTTGGGAGCCGATCCTCGGCTCTGACTCGGCCGCTTAGAAAGCCTGAAAACTTCAGATTGGCCTGTGGCTAATAGGTATCCCATAGTGCACGAGCACATTCCCCAGATCTTGCCGGCTACTAGTCTATTAGGATAAGACAGGAAAAAGGACAAAGGTCCGGAAGAATAAACTGTAATAAAAGCGCCCTTGTGGTATAAACCACTGTAGAAAAGGAAAAACTGTTTCCAGATCCTCCAGGAAGGGGGCTGGTGGGTGGGTTCGTAATAATGTTCGGCGAGATGGACTACATACATGGAACGTTATGGAGAGTACATAACTTCTTTATGTTATGTAGTCCTATCTCCCCTCCATTATTACGTGTGGGACAGCGTTCCTAGCATCTTGAATGGGTGGCTCACTGGAAAATACTGCCGAGTACCGTGGAACCAAACGAGGCTCTACCCCTGGAAGTTAAATCCAATTTATAATGGGAAATGAAGGTATAAGGGGTAGCCCATGATGCTGCTGCAAATATATTATCAATAGGTGTCCTGGCTTGGAAAGCGGCAGAAGTAGAAAAGGACCTGGTAGAATGCGCTTTAACTTTAAAGGGTAACTCCTTTCCCTGAGAACTATAAATAAAGGAAATACAACTAGAGATCCAGTTCAATAGTGTAACCTTGGAAACTGGCAAGCCCATTCTCGCCTCAGCAAAAGAAAACAGCTGTTCTGATTTTCTAAATCCTTTGGTCCTGTGGATATAGAAACACAGTTGCCTATGCACATCCAATTGGTGGAATGTATACTCTGCTTTACTGAAGTGATTAGGGAAGAACACTGGCAATTCAATTGTTTGGTTTAAGTGAAATTGAGAACAGACTTTGGGAATAAAAGAAGGATTGGTCCGGGAAGAGACCCTGTCTTTGTGAAAAATTAAATATGGAGGTTTAACTGACAAGGCCTGTAATTCAGAAACTCATCTGGCTGAGGTTATTGCCACCAGAAAAAAAAAAGAGTCTTCCAAGACAGGAACTTCAACTGAGAACTATGGGCTGGTTCAAAAGGTGGCAGATTAAGTCTAGACAGGACTAGATTCAGATCCCAAGGAGGAATGGGGTCTTGCACAAGAGATCTTAACATCATGGAACCCCTAAGAAAAGATTTGCACAGTTTGTGAGACATAAGATTGGAATCATTAATCCCCACATAAAAATTAGATATTGCTGCTAGCTGAACTCAGAGTGTAGCAACCGTTGAACCCTGGTGAAAGAGTTCTGAAAGAAACTCTAGAACAATAGTAATGTAAATGGATCAACTTCTTTGTTGTGTGCCCATATAGACAATCTCTTCCATTTACTGTGATAAAATTTTCTAGTCGAAGGCTTGTGAGAAGAGGTAATAATATGGAGTTACAACTGGAGACGGATCATGAAGCCTGACTAGTGACGGAACTGGAGCCGCCATGCTGTCAGTTTGAGAGGATGGAGACTGGGGTGAAGAGAACCTGATGTGTGTCAGGAGGTCTGGCACTGGGTCCAGAGTCCATGGATAGTCTAATAGGTGAGGCCCGAGAAAAGGGAAACAAATCTGACAAGGACAGTAAGGAGTGATGAGAATCAACTTGCTTCCCAACAACATTGCTTTCCGTATGACCTTGGGGATGAGTGGAAAAGGAGGAAAAGCATAAAGGAGTCCCGGGGGCCAATCATGGACTAGTGCATCTCTTGGAGACTCCCCCGGAGGGGGGATGAGAGAGAGAAAGGTGCTGCATTTGGTGTTGATGGGGTTGGCTAAGAGGTCGAAGCAGGGTTGTCCCCACTTGTGGAAGATCATACTGGCTATTTTCTGATTCAAGGACCATTCGTGAGGTAACCATATAGCCCCTGCTTAGCTTGTCCGCTATCACGTTGGAAGTCCCCGGGATATGCATTGCAATGAGAAAGCGTTGGGAAGAAATCGCCCAATTCCAAACTGGCAAAAACTCTCGACATAAGGGGTATGATCTGGCCCCCCTTGTTTGTTTAGATACCAGACCACCGATATGTTGTCGGTCTAGATAGCTATCGTCCCTAGAGGGAGAAAGTCGTGAAGTGCTTACAACGCTAGAAGCACCTCATCTATACACTGATATGCAGATGGGCCTCCTGCTCTTGCCATGTGCCTTGGACAGTCCTGCCAAGATAATGCCCCCCCACCCTATATGAAAGGCATCCATGGTCACAGTGGCAACGGGTTGGTGCGGTACAAAGGGAGTCCCTGTGGTAAGATGACCTGGTTGAATCCACCAGCGTACGTCCTTTTTGCAAGAATCTGTAATCAGAATCTGATTATGTAGAGGCAACTGCTGAAAAGACCACTGGGATGACAGAAGCCATTGGAGCATCCTCATATGTAGTCTTGCTAAAAGTACCAAGGTTATGGTCGACGCCATAGTTCCGAGAAGCTACAACACCACCTTCGCTTTGACTCTTCGAAGGGGAAGTATCCTGTAAATTTGTTGCACAAGATTCTGTATTCTGTCTGTAGGTAGTCTGACTGTCCTATCGACCGTGTCTATGTTTGCTCCTATAAAAGTTATAGCCGGAGTGGGCAAAGTAGAGGATTTTTCCCAGTTTATCGAGATTCCCAACTGGGAACAGAGCTTGATTGTGGAATCTCTCAATTGAACTAGGTGATGCCTAGTGGTGGCAGTCAGGAGCCAGTCGTCCAGGTATGGAAAGACTTGGATTCCCTGATGCCTCAAATGAGCTGTGACTACTGCCATGCACTTGGTGAACACCCGGGGGGCTGTGGTGAGACCAAAGGGCAGTGCCCAAAACTGGTAATGATTGGCTCCCAGCCGGAAGCGTGGGTAGCTCCTTGATGCTTTGTCCATCATTATGTGGTAGTAGGCATCCTAGAAATCTATTGAGCACATCCAGCTCTCTCTCCCTAACAGAGGGAGTATGGATTGTAGAGTGACCATTCGGAACTTGGACTTCTTTACACACTCGTTTAACCTGCTGAGGTCTAGGATGGGTCTCCAGTCCCCTGTTCTTTTTGGAACTAAAAAGAACCTGGAGTATGTTCCGAATCCTGTCTGGTCTGTTGGGACCTTTTGGATGACTCTTTTTAATAGCATCTTTTATATCTCTATAGCAGTTTGATCTCTGTGATTGGGTGGTAAATCTGGGATCCTTTTGGGAGAGCGTGGTAAGGGAAAAGGATAGTGTAACGTCTGGTGATAACGTCTTGTACCCACTTGTCGCGAGTGAGATTTAACCAGGCTTCTGGGTACAAGGACAGGCGACAACCAACCGGCTCCAGAGACGCACAGTCGGGTTCCACATCAGGAATGCTGATAGGGGTGGTCACGAAAGGAATCACAGCCACCCTGATTTTGTGGGCCTCCCCTGCCTCTAGGGCGACGTCTACCATTACTTCCTCCTCCCCTGCCTCTGAAGGAGAAATCACCCTGTGTGTCCTGGAAAGGTCTCTGATTTCTTCAACCACATTTTGCCACTCTTCTGACCTTTAGGGTAAGGTCTAGAAGGAACGGTAAAATGGACTCCCATGGCAGAGAGAGTCTTTCCTTCCTACTCACACCTGGTGAGGGTATCTTTCACCTTGGGTCCAAAAAGAGGATCCATCCACAGGAGCATTGGTGAATGTAGACTTGAAAGGCTCAGCAAAGTTGCACAGACTCATCCAGGAATGTCTCCTTAAGGAGACTCTTGAACCCGATGCCCTACTCACACCATCAGCTGCGTATGAAATCAGCCGCATGGAGGAGTTAACAATAGATATGAGAGTAGCCAACTGAGCCGACACTGTAGATGGAACTGCTTCAGTAGAGGTACCCTGAAGAGCATCTCCTAACTACTTTAGGAGAGATCTCTGAAGTTTAGTAAAATGTGATAGATAGTTCATCGATCAGAGTTTAAAAGCCGATGAAAAGAAGATAAGCTTCCCGTACCTATCCATCGTTTGGGATTCTTTATTAGGTAGATGGAAAGAAGTCTCTGCTAGCTCCTTCTTAGTGGCCGCCACCACCACAATGGCATCAACAGATTAATCCTTGGATAAAAATTCTTTGTCTTTAGGGGCAGAAAGAAATGTATTCAGCCTCCTGGGGACTGGTTCCACGGCATCAGGAGTCTGCCATGCTTTCTGGCGCACAAGATCCAGTAATTCGTCAAATGGAGGAGACACCCATGAAGCTGAGGGTTGAGACCCAAAAGCCTTCAGGTACACTGACTCCTCATCGTACGGGTTAATGGTGGGCCAGCCGCCTCTCTGCCTGAGGATCTCCAAAATGTCTGCAAAGGAGACATCTTCAGAACACGACTTAGGGGACCCCTCAGACTCAAGATCAGTGTCAGATGAGACAGACTCATCAGGAAAGTCTACATGCTTCCTCTTACACGATCTCTTCCCGAGGGGGCTCGTCAGTGGGGTCTTCTGGGGAGGTCTCGGAAGATCGGGGGTCACCCAAATGGGGGTCCTGAGGCTGTGAGTCTCTACCATCCCGGGGGAGAGAGGATGCTGAGACCGTAGTCGGTGCTTGAGGGAGTATCTCATCGGCACTCCTACGTGGTGCGGATGTACTATCCAACATACTCCTCATCCTCACGAAGACAGATTCCTCCGGCTCCAAACGACGCCCCAGCTCCAAGGAGAGCGTAGGTACCGATGGCTCCAAAGGAATCCGCTCCGAGAACGATGTAGGGTCCGAGCTCACTCAGGCCGACGCACCAAAGACTCTGCACCGAAGAGGTTCAGTTCCAAGTGTCCCCCTCGGGCCCAACCGAAGAGCTTCGGACCATAGACACTTCGGATGGCGCCGATAGTGTCGGAGCTGTGCTCGGCTCCGAGACAACCACACAGGGTGCTGGAGCAGAGGACACCACTATAGTTGGCACCGGCAGCATCGGCTCCAATGGCCCAATCTGGGTTGGAGGAGGAAAAAGAGCAGGATCGGTAGCAGGAGTCAGCTCTGAGACAGAAATGGTCGGAGCAGATAATAATTTTGGCAAGACCGACGTCTTAAGAAGTCTGAGCACCACTCTCCTGATGTCTTCTTCAGATAAGCTCCTGGAGGATCTGGAGAACAGTGTGGGAGACCTCGCTCTCTGCAATATAGGTGATTTTAGAGTAGGGGAGACCGGTGGAATGTCTGTAGACCAGCTTTGAAGAGGACTGCTAGTGATCGCACAGAAGCACTTGGTGCCGATACTGCAAGATCCGTGTCCAGAAACTCAAGATCCGTGTCCAGAAACTCAATCGGCTCCGAAGACAGTGGAGCCAAAGAGACAAAGGCCAACTCCGATTTTGGTAACTTCTGTGGAGGTTCAGAGACAGAAGCTGAGGATGGAGAAGGCCTTTTAGAGGTCTTGCCCTTATCCTTTCTAGAAGACTGCGACCTAGCAGAGGAGGAAGAACTGGCTAGGTCTTCCTCGAAGGAAGGTTTTAACATGCCTTTTAGGATCAGCTTATTCTTCCATTCCTGGAGCACTCTAGGGCTAAAG
This sequence comes from Protopterus annectens, assembly GCF_019279795.1. Lineage (NCBI taxonomy): Eukaryota > Metazoa > Chordata > Ceratodontiformes > Protopteridae > Protopterus > Protopterus annectens. Next base: position 1,940,539,408 of record NC_056731.1, read on the forward strand.
GAATGACAAAAGAGACAAGTTTCTTGAAGATGTATGGCCCCTAAACAGTACACACAGACGCTATGTCCATCAATGATGGACATTTTTTGCGAACATTTAGTACACTTTTTAAACTCTGACTGTTTATGCTCTATGTTCTTTGGACATAATGGCAGCAGAGAAAAAAACAACACACACACACAACAAGAGAGGAACTAGATCCTCCAACTTAAACAGATCTAGCTCTTACACTCACAACAAAACATAAAAAGTGATTTTACTAGGTTCTCTAACTTAAACGAACCTAATGCAAAGGAAAAAGGGAAACAACTAGCACCTCTAAGTTAAATGGTCTAGTCTAAAAGCACACACTCATGGGAACCACACACAAAAGGTCAACAGGCCCAAGAAATTGTTTAAGTAGTAATAAGTCAAATCCGGTTAACAGACACAAATCGGTATCACAATAAAGCTGTCAGTAATCAGAAAAACACTTCACACGAAGCCAAAAACACCTAATAAGTATTAATAATAAAGAACTAAATAATTTAGCCACGGCCAACCAAAAGAAGCTCCTGACTGAAGATGCGGCAAACGAGATCTGGGGAATGTGTGCATGCACCATGGGATACCTCTTAGCCACGAGCCAATCAGAAGTTTTCAGGCTTTCTAAGCGGCCAAGTCGGAGCAGAGGATTGTCTCCAAACCCACACGTAATAATGGAGGTGGGATAGGACAACATAACATCAGTCTTTTCCTCCTGAATAATGCTGGATATTTGACGTGACTTTGGTACTCCGGCTTAAATGGCTGTACTGCAAAGACCTTTGGCATATCAGTCCAAAAACTAACTTAAATGACTCAACTGCTCATGCCTGAAATATTTCCTAACACCACCAAAACCCTGTAATGTTTCACACATGGCTTTAGCCTTGGTTTTAAAAGCCTTGTCTTGCGTGTGCCTCACCTTGCCCATCTACTCTTTATCTAGCATTCCATTGCAAATGCACACAATCGTACCCTTGAGAAAGGAACATTCTGTAGCTTTCCACTGAGAAAGGTTATTTTTGCACATCTTCTGCTTAGCCAGCAAGGTTATCTTTGCCTTTCTACTAAACTGTCTTTCCCTGAAACTAAGTGCATACATAAAAACACAAGTCTGACTATTTTCTGGCTTTTTATTCTACCTTATCCTAAAAACTACTTTAAAATAAAAACCCTCAGTCTAACAATCACCAACCAAATTTTCATTTTAAAGAAAACATTTACTGATAGACACTGACTAAACTGATTAAACATTGACTGATAGACATAATGGATAGAGTTGTGTGGGCACACTTACTGTAACTTCAAAATTTCTTACACTAGGATCACTGCTGCAGACAAATTAAGCTGCAAGTGCATGTCCTATGGGACAGCCCGACTTCCACAGCTTTGGGCACATTTGGAATCAGAATTAATTTGCAACTGGAGTCTGTAGAACTTGAGATTAATAATAATAAAAATTTACAGCTGCCTTTGCACCCCCTCCCCCTGAAGAAAGGATGAGAGTTCTGAAAATAGCAAAAGGGCTGACTCTTCAGTTCCATCTCCTTCTTCAAGGCTGGCGAGGCCAAGTGACCCATCAAAGGGAAGAGAATGCCCAATTAGGAGACTGGTGAATAAAAGCCTATATTGCAACAATGATGTAATTACTCAAATGCCTATGCAATACGTTCACAACTATACTACATTCATCATAAAAAAATCACTGCTGTATTACACCAAGAATGCATACTAAAGTAGTTTTTGCTACTAATGTTGCAGCCCTGGCCACCTATCCAAGAAGGTTACAACATACTATGCAAGACCACAGAAAGACCTGCCCTGCTTCTTAGTGCATGTATCCTGCAGTGTTTCAAAAGGTATGATGTTAATCCTGGTTGCTGTCACAATAATACTCTGGGTTGAAAAACTTTCTAAACGTGTTGCAGCTGTTCTTATGAAATCAGCTCTGACCAGCCCTTCTAATTTCTTCTCTGTGTGATCATAGCAGGTATCATCATGAGCTAGCCATTTACAGTTTGGTTAGATACAGGTTTTCTCCATTTTTCTAACAAAAATGAAACGGATCAGTCTATTTAAATTAATTTGTCCCTTCACTGTAATGGTTTATCATCTGCATATCAAGTATAACTTGATCTGTGGATTACATTTTTGTGTTCAAAGAACTGAGTTAAAGCCAAATCTAAAGCTACCTACACTTTCGCTACGAAAGGAGTTTAATTCAGGAAGCTACCGTGTGCTTACTAAAAGACTGTGTAATTTCTTCTACACCAACGTTTGAAGCTTGAGATTTTTCATGCAAAAGTCAAGTCACTATGAAAAAGTTCTACTATGAAAGAAATTTTAATGTTTCAAAGTAGTTCAGCTCTGTGGCATACAAAGAAGGCCTGAATTCACAGAGCATCTCAGGAGCTGAGACAGCTGGGTAGGATGGGAAAGAGCTTCAGACTTCAGCTCACCCATCCTGGGGGGTGGAATATATAATCATGTGAAGGCTTTCACAAAATAGAACTACATATGCTTGGCACCATCGAACTAGTGACAGCAGTCTTTATTAGCATGTATGTGGCAGCATATACCTGCACCAGCAAGGCACAGTAGGCCCCCTTATGATGCAGACGTCCACATCAAGCATAACAGAAGGGGCAGAGTCTAAATAAATATCTGCTCTGCCATGAACTGTAGATACCAGTAAGGACACAAACCACCTCTAAGACTACCTCTGTAATGGAACACTTGCTGGAGCTCACCCTCATTGTAGGGGTTCCTACCAGTGGGTTAAGTATAAGTATGAGTATAAGTTATGAGCTTAAGACCATTAGGAGTCAAAAGTCAACATGCACTGGGGAAGGAGGGAGCGCTTATCAAAACAATCAAATACTGTTGAGCTCTCTTGCTCAAAAGGATGTACAGTCAAGTCTATCATGAATCTGAAGTCACAAAGAAAAAAGACAGGGGTCCTACAAGACATTAAGGAGGGCTCCATTCAAGGACTGACTGTTCGATGGATGTCAAGACAGCAACCACTGGCAGGCAGGCTGTAAACAGCTGAAGGTACTACTTAAAATGATGCATGAGTTAAACTGCTCTCACAAAGTTCAATGAGGTACTTTAGATCTAGCAGCATTATACAGTAGTTGGTTCTATATGGTCATTTGCTGACAAGACTGACTACCTTTTCCACTTAACCAGGCAAGAAGCCCGGGTACTCCGTTTTCTAGTTGTCTGCAGAGTAGATGTAACACAAGAGGGAATCCAGATTAATAGGGAACTAAAATAATCCCAACCCAAGGTTCTTGAGGACTGTCTGTTCTACAAACTCCTCCTCTTGTGTTAGGTCACAAAAGTCTGGCAGTACTAAGGAGCTCTGGTTGCACAAGAGAAAATGGAACAAATACAGGTGTATGTGGGAACATGAAAACATTCTAAACTTTGTGAACTTGGGGACAGTGGAAAAGAAACTGCCAACAGTTACAGACTAAATAAAACATTCAAAGTAAATGTTCACCATTTCTTCCCACAGTACATACTCAAATTAAAAAAAAACATGCCTATCCACATACACAAAATCAGAGTAGTCACACTACAAAAGAGAGTGAGCTGAAAGGAAAAATGGGCTTTTAATGGACATACACTAACTGTTCATATGCTCCTTGTTCATCCAGGAAAAGCAATCACACAAGGAATGCAGACCATTTCACAAATGAGAAACATTTTCTTTTCCTGTTCTATAATTAAAATACAATGGCAGACGGAGGTCATCTAGAGAGAGAGTGAGTGTGTGTGTGTGTGTGTGCGCGTTTCCTCAGAAGGGCAAATCTAGGGTTATGTTTCTCATTAACAACTAAAGAATAGCATTTTCTGAAGTTGTTTTGCGCCATTATTAACTGCACATATCATGTGATACTTTACCTCTCAGGAAAGTACCCATAGTGTACCAGAACTTGTTTATCCTTCTTCATTACAGGTCTTACCCATTCATCTGCAACAGAAAAAAGTAATATTTGAAATTCTTACCAAAGGATAAAAAAAAAAAATACAAAGAAAACCTTAACAGGTGGTCATTAATTACACTCACCAGTGTTGAAGACAATGGAAAATGTCTATACCTGGATAAGAGCAAACAGTACAAACAATAAAACTGCTGCATGTTATTTAGATGTGTTAAATGCCTGCTGGATAACCTACTTCAAGACAAAAGTGCAATTATACTTACTGCACAAAACCACTGCATCTAGAGCAACCAAAGTTAAGAGTCAATCTGTAACAGCAATTGTACATTGAAGAGCTGCATTCTACAATGTAACACACAAAAATTATGTACTGAAGCACACCAATAAATCTGTCCGCACTTCCATGTTCCTAACGCTAAGGACTACAGCTGGCAGGACTTTTCAGTCCAGCATGCACAACTTTTCTAGGCTACACAGTCCCACCAACTTAACCAACACTGGACGAATCAGATCCCTGCTCCAGATCTCTGTATAATATGCTAATGAGGAACAACGAGTACCATTATTTAGAAACAAGCTAAACATATCAAACTGAAACCTTCCAATACCCTTTTGGGCTGAGGAGGTGTGGGAGTAAGTAAGGTGGGTCTGGTGATGCAGATGGAAAGTACAGTTGTGTACACTTACCATAAATGGAGATGTTGAAGTTTATTCACTGTTGCAGTCATCACATTTGGGTTATCCCTGCCAGGGCAGCACTCGGCCTGCCCGAATACCAGAGACTTAGTATTTCCGTGTCGGTTGCTGTCGCCTGAAGACTGACGTCAGGTCGTCAGTAGTATAAAGTAAGGCAGCCGACACCTTACATCAGTTTTTCCTTGCCCTAATCTGTCAGGAGCCAAGTAGGAACTTCTACATTTATGATAAGTATACACAACTGTACTATGTTCTTCATGTTTCACTGTTGCAGTCATCACATTTGGGTTGATTCCAAAAACTGAGGAAAAGAGTGGAGGCAGTCAATGCAACTACAGGCTGTCTAGGATGCCCTGCAAGACTGCAGAGGAAAACCGTGCCCTGGATTTGAAGAAGAGGCAGGTGATAATGCTTGGTAAAGGTGTGAACAGATGTCCAGGTGGCAGCCTCCATGATGTCCCTGGTGGGGATTCCTCCGAGGAAAACTGCAGAGGTGAAGACTGCTCTTGTGGAGTGTGTCCTGACCCCCTTGGGGGGAGGCTTTCGATGATGCTTACAAAAGAAATGGATGCAGTGTGCTATCCATTTTCAAATGGGTTGGAGATGGCTTTGTCTTGTGCCCCTGTAGCAAAGTTAACCAGCAATGGATAGGACTTTCTGAAGGATTTCGTCCTATCAAGATAGAATCTGAGCCGTCTGTGCACATCTAGGGAGTGAAGAATCCTTCCCCCTTTTTCTGGGGACTGGGGAAAAAGGTGGGCAAATGAATGGATTGGTTGAGAGCCAGACTGGAAACCACTTTGGGCATAAAGGATGGGTTAGTTCTGAGGGATACCCTGTCTGCATGGAAGATGAAGGATTCCACAGCCATGAGTGCTTGCAGCTCAGAGAAGTGATAGCCAGAAGGAATGCTGTTTTCCAGGACAGAAATTTTAGCTCTGCAGAAGAAGCTGGTTCGAAGGTGGCAGAGTGAGCTTTTCCAAAACAAAAGTTAAGGTCCCAAGCTGGTGTCGGTGCTCTTCTGGGTGGCCTCAAGTTGCTAGCCCCATTAAGTAACTGTTTGATAAAAGGGTGTGAGAAAAAGGGGGCTGCTCAGTGGGAAAATGAGCAGAAATAGCAGTCTCATAAATTTTTATAGAGGAGAAAGAGGCCACTGTGTAGTAGATCAGCTAAGTAAACCAGTATGAAAGGGAGGGAGGGAGAGCTGTGCCGTATTGGCTCCCTTAGCTTGGATCCAGGTGCAGAACCTCTCACATTTGTCAGCATAAGGCTTTATGGTGCTAGGACGTCTGGCCTCACGGATAAGATCAAGAACCTGTTTGCTGAGGTTGGCAGATTGGTTAGGGGTTAGGGAATAAGCCAGGCTGCCAAATTGAGAGTCTGCAATGGGGTATGCATGAATTCCCCTTCCCTATGGGTCAGGAGGTTTGGGATCTGAGGAAGATGCCGGGGGGGGGGGCAGGGGGAGGCTGCGCAACAAGGGGTACTAGTGCTGCTGGGGCCAGTCTGGAGAAATGGTCCTTGGTTTTTCCTCCCTTATTTTGAGGAGTACCCAGGGGATGAGAAGGAGGGGAGGAAAGGCATAGACCGACAGATTGACTCAGGTGAAGGAAAGGGCATCCACTTTCCAAGCCATGAAGTGATGCTCTCTGGTGCAGAATTTGCTGAGCTGATGGTTGGTGTGGGAGGCAAAGAGGTCGACCTTCGGGGTTCCCCCTTTCTGAGTTATTAGGGTGAAGGTACTTCTGTTGAGTTGCCACTCGTATGGGTCCAGAAGATTTCTGCTTAATTGGTATGCTAGAGAGTTTAGAGAACCTGGTAGGAATTGTGCTAACAGGTGAAATTGCATGGCAGAGGCTGTGTCACCCAGCAGAGAGAGTAGGAGTGAGTCCCTCCCTGCTTGATGTACCACATCACAGTGGTGTTGTCTGTTTCGAACAGGAGCCCCCCCCCCCCCCCCCCCGGAGAGAAAAGTGTCTTGAAAGCTATCAAGGTGTACTGCACCAGCCATCATCTCTTTTTGACTGATGTGCAGCGGGATTTGCTGTGGGCTCCAATGGCTTTGTACGCACCTGATTGTCCAGATGGGCATCACAAGCGTAGTCTGATGCATCTGTGGTGAGAGTCTGGGCGGCGGAGGGTGGGGAGAAAGGCATTCCCTTGTTAAGGGAGCATTCTGCTACTCACCAAAGAAAATCTTCTCTGAGGCAAGAAATTATAGGTAGAAGAGATTCCATGTCCTGAGAGTGCTGGCACCAAAGGCTCTTTAGGTGCCATTGAAGTTTCCTCATATGCACTCTGGCATATGGAATGAGAAGTATGCAAGATACCATGAACCCCACAGCTTGCAGGACTTTCCTTGCCATTAACTGGGGCCAAGTGGCTAGTTGAGAGAAGCAGGCTGTCAGGAAAATTTGTTTCTCTGGAGTAAGGTATGCCATCTGGGATGCTGTGTCCAGACTTGCTCTCAAGAATATTATCCTTTGTGTGGGCACCTGTCTGTCTGCATTTCTTTTGATTGTGTACCCTAGGGAGGTTAGTAGGGTCTTTACAAAGGCCAGGTGCTTGAGCAGCGTTTCCTGGTTGTCTGCCTGAATAAGGCAGTCATCTAAGTATGGGTAAATCTGAATATTTCTTTGTCTGCAATAGGCAATGGCCGGAGCCAGACATTTTGTGAAAACTCTGGGAGCAGTAGATAAGCCAAAGGGAAGCGCAGAGAACTGAAAGTGCTGAGATCCTGCCCTGAAGTAAAGATATTTCTTGCATGATTTCATGATAGGAATGTGGAGGTAGGCTTCTTTTAGATCTAGGGTGGCTAGGTAAGCATCATTGGAGAGCAAGGGTAGCAGGCTGCTGTAGGGTGAGCATTTTGAATTTTGGGATCAAAAGAAAGGTGTTTAGAATGGATAGACAAAGGATGGGGCGTCAGGTGCCCTCTTTTCTGGGCACCAGAAACAGTCTGCAGTAAAAACCTTGGCATATCTGTTGTGTAGGAACGTGCACTATTGCCCTCAAAGAGAGCAGGGAAAGGATTTGCTTTTGAGCCTCTGCCCACTGATTTCGTGGTAGATCTGGGAACCCTATTAGGGTTGGAAGGGTGTGGAGGGAAAACCTGTATCCCTGAGACACTACGTTCAGAACCCAGTGGTCCTTGGTAATGGTGGTCCAGGTGCTTGAATGAAAGAAGAGTTTTCCTCCTAGGTGTAAGTGAAGGTGGCAGAGGGAGGGGGTGGAGGAGGTGAGTCATTGTGAGTTCTTACCATAAGGGGGTGGCTTAGAAATCCCTGGTTTTGAAGTAGAGGTAGTCCACTGCTTAGACATCTGCATTCCGGGGGGGGGGGGTCTGCTTCAACGGGGCCTCACCTGGGCTGGTTTACTGGGAGCAGGAAAGTACCAGTGCTTGGAGGGACAATGCCTGCCGAACCTAGGGCCCTAGACCTGCAAGAAATCCTCAGATTTTGCTCTTTCTTTCATCTTTTTTAAGACCTCTTCTGCCTTAGTGCCAAATAAGTTACCTCTGTGCAAGGGGGCATCCAACAATTAAGATTTGACGTGGTCTGGCAGGGGCTGTTCCTTAAGCCATGCATGCCTTCTAATGACAGATCCAGTGACTGCTGCCCTGCAAGAAGTTTCTAGGGCATCAAAACCACAGTGCAAGGTGTGTTAAGTTACTTGATTTGCAAAATGCATTAAATATTGTATGTCTTTAGGTTCTGCCCAAGCAGGAAAGAAAGACATTTTTTGTTTGAGGAGTTCCAAGGTATGTTGCCTGATAGCAAGAGTAGCTGAAGTGTATACTTTTTTTACCCCATCTGTCCAATGCTGGGGTGGGATTTTTAGCAGAGGTTGCTTTAATCCCTTGTGACCCTTGAGAAATGACCTCAGGGTCAGAGGTAGGATTTTTAAAAAGATATTTGTGGGAGTCAGGGACTCTATAGCACCTGTCTGGTTTTCTGGCAGCAGGTGGAAGGGCGTCAGGAGTCAAGCTGGATTCAAGGAAAACATCCTCCACAAAATCCAGGACTGGGGGAATGGCTAACAGTCTGTGTTGTGGAATATCTAGGAATTCCCCAAGTCTCTTTTTAGACTGAGGGTAGTCTTGACATTCCCATTGGAAATGCTCCCTTAAGGAATGCAGGGCTTCCCCAAAGGAAAAATGCTCTGGGGGAGAGGCTGAAGGAATGGAATCCTCATAAGTGGAGAGGGGTTGCATGTCTTCATATTCAGATGCATCCGATTCATCTGACTCTTGATCAGATAAAACTACAGGGGACAGATCTCTTCCTTTTGGAGGGGGTAGCTGGGCCTCCCCTGATTAACATAAGGTCTACCGCCATTTTGAGATATGAGACTAAGGCAAGGTAGCAGACGCCTGGGAGTGGGTCATCGGTTTCTTGGGTGCAGTTCGTACCCTGGGCCTAAGAAACTCAGTAGTTTTAGAAAGAACGGTAGACGCGAAAGAAGATGCTGGCTTGTGTCGAGATTCGGAAGTGCGAAGGACTTCCTTGGAAGCAGGTGAGTCGACCACAGGATCCTTAGTCAAAGAAGAGTTTTACAGCATACCGGATTCAGAAAGGGTCTAGGTAGCAGCCTGCAAATCAACAGAAGCGGGCATCAGGGGCTGCACCCCACTGAGTACTGGAGAACTGACAACTAGCTTAACAGAAGCGTCGTTGGTAGGTTTGGACCTGTGCGGTCTGTCTCGGTCTTTATCTTTACGTTTTTTCTGAAGATCTGCTGTCAGATGGCTTACCGAAGCCATATAAGAATTCAAGGACTGTAAGCAAAAATATCTGGCTACAATAAGGGCCCAACAATGGATAGTTCTGGCACTGAACAAAGCATAGAAGCGACAATGAGGGATGTCGTGGTCTGGGCCTAAACAAGTGACGCAGTAAGAGTGGAAGTCTCGGTGTGGTATTTGTTTTCCACAGGTGAGACAATTAACTTTGACTTCGGTTAGTGAAAGAAAAAAGAAAACACAATGGGGTACTTAACTTTAGAAGACAAACTTCAATTCAGTAGATGAAACCCAAGTAGCAGCTTACAAGCACTCATGCAAACTGCTTCTACTTCTGGCTCCATGCCAAGAAATACTGATGTAATGGCGCTGGCTGCCTTACTTTATACTACTGATGACCTGAAGTCAGTCTTCAAGCAACAGCAACAGACGCAAAAATACTAATTCTCTGGTATTTGGGCCGGCAGAGGGCTACCCTGGCAGGGATAACCCAAATGTGATGACTGCAACAGTGAAACACGAAGAACATCTCCCAACACAAACTGATTGTTATAGTATACAGGCAACTTTCAAATAAGTAATTGGAAATTCCATCTTCACCTTGAGGACAGAGTCCACACTTATTCTCTTAGGCAGCTCTTCGTGGAAGCATAAACCAAAACTTCTGCAGCTATGAAGGATGATGATAACCTGAACCTGGAGATCACAACCAGCTTACAGCTATGCTCACATGTCACCTATACAGATATTATCCAAGCACATTCCTAAAGAATGATGGACAGGTAGCTACCAGTCTAGCAGCATCTGCTCTGGGTTCACACGGTTAAAGTTTGCTGCATTTCTAATAAAAGAAATGAATAAACCAGAAAGCCATTTTGATACAGTTAATTTGGAAACAAGTTTGTCTACGAGAATAAAAAAGTGGAGTATATTTCTTATGGATTTTATTAAAATCTTAACTGCCTCTGCATATTCATGCAACATATTAAATATCCAATTTTATTTAATTCATTTTATTTGGGGAAAGACAAGTGATTTAACAGTCCAATTCAAACTCGTTTCAACAGATACCCTCAAAATGAATTGAGAGATTAGCTCTCATTGGCACACACTGTAGAAAAGATCAGAATCAACAATGTCTGCTCTGATGCTTTCTAGCTGACAAAGTGGTCAAAAGGGTCTACTAAGATATACCAACGTATACTGCCATATGCCAGGTCAAAAGGCAGAAGTGTTAACTTTTCTGATACAAAGTACAGTTTTCAGATATGGAATATAAAACAAGGCTTTCAAAGAAGCCAAAGAAACAGTCAGTACCTGATGGGACAGGTCTTCAATATTATTTAAATAAAAGAATCATCATCATAAGTCAAGCATCTGTAACTTGTCAAGAACTACAGGAACAGTAAATCGGTCCAAGTGAAAAAGAATGCATTTACTTTTTAAGTCTTTTCAGCATCAAGTCTCTAATCAGAAATAAAGATATAGGTAACAAGGGTTCCTGAACTTCTAAGTAATTTGGAAAAAAATAGATATTCAAAGGGAATGAAGTCCCAGGTGAAGTCTGCCAGACATGTGGGTAAGTAAGGTTCTAAACCTGTTAGGGGAGAGAAGCTGTCCCAGAAGATGATGCCACAGTAGAAGAAAGAAATACTTCAGGATCACAAAGAAGCTATACCAATTAACTTGGGTTTTACACATTTTGACAGAGTGAAGAAACTTGGTAATTAGACAAGATAGAGGGAAAGCATATGTGGAAATAGTAAAGTAGTCCCAAGGTCCCTTATGGATAAGAGTACCTTGGAGATACCCTCAGAAATTAGCAAAAATTATTTTATTTATTATTGAAAATACAAACCAACTGCAGCCAAGGCTTATCCCAGCAACAAATCTGATTTCTTGTACAGAATGTCTGAGAAACCATACATGGCATCGAGAGAGACACTGGCTGCACAGAGCTGTAAGAGCTGACCTGACTGGGAGGCAGATGGCTATGAGAAAGCAAATGATGGATGCAGATCAAACTCTCAAACTCTTAAGTGTCTTTTTAAGGACTACTACAGCACATGGCCATCTTCAGTATTATATCCCAGGACAGGCACTCCTATTTTCCATGCCAGGTCCTTCAAAAGCCAGATGTGCCTGCCATAGTCCGTGCTTTATCCCTATTTACATTCGGACTGGCTTTCTTCTCCTCCTTCAACAGAGGGACCTAAGAAAGAGCTTGCTCTACTGTTGGCAAGGAATGTATCACACTGCTGAAACTCAGATAGGCTGGTCCAGTTTATAGCTCTGAACTGCATTTGTGGTCATTCTAGGTTTACTACAACTAGAGTATACAGACTCCTAAGTAATGTGAGGGAGAATCTAATGAAAACAATGGGAGACCTGATGGCTTTCCAAGACAGGGGAGATGGTCTTTATGGTGCAAGACCTCGAAAACTCTACAGCTTTACAAGGCTTTCTAGCCCTCTGGAAGAAGCAGATAAGGGCTAAAGAAAAAACATAAATTCATCAGATGGGGTGGGGGTCCTGCAAATCAGGTTAAAATATGCGAACTCATCCAACAAATATTTAGGTGCTTTTCAAAATTTTAGTAGTTGTACATTTCTGAAAACATAACCAACACGTATGTGCAGACAGATGCACGCAAGGAAAGTGCAGCTTAATTTCTGCACAAGCTACTGTGTTCAGCTTTGGAAATTAATTAAGCTGATGCCTTGAAGGGGCATACAAGTATTAATTAAAAAATTACCAAAGAATACATGCAAGGACACAGGCGGACTGCCACTAGACATGCCGATGACAGAGGAGGGGGGGAGTGGATCCACACATGGCATACAAAATTAAGATGATGAAGACAAAGATGGCCACTAGATTCTAAAAAGTGAGCATAATTTCAGTCATCAACAAAGACGAGAAAGACCCAGTAACACCAGCTTTTTACATATCTATTTCAACTTTGGGCCATCAATATATTTATGACTTGCGAACTCAAAAAAATAAAG